>NC_133938.1:13803419-14103627 GCF_031877795.1 Strix aluco
TCCTAGGTGAAAATCCCACTCTAAATTATAATATGCCTTTTTCATGTGAAATCATTCAGCTGCTAAATAGCTCTGCTGTTATCCAAAGAACATCTCCTGTGCAGGATTATGAAAACATGTAACTAACATCTTTGAGATACATTAAATTACACAGGTTCTTGAAAAGCTCATTATAAAATTAATTACACTAACTTGATTACAGTAACCATTTATCAAAATGTTATTCTAGCAGAACAGACTCCAATAGTATTTAATCTCTTAACCACAGCTAGAACATAGTTTTACACCAGTAAATAGGAAAAATATTATTTATTTCTTAATGAAGTTATTATTGCAATATGCAGAAAATATCAAGCATAAAAAGACATTTCTTTTTTCCTACAGGTAGGCTGCAACTGTAAGGGGTCATCAAGAGCTTAATAACCCTGCTAACAGCTTACAGATGAAAAGGAAGTTGATGAAGAAAAACAGCACTCCTTTACTTTCTTAAAAGCCCTAAGATAAACCAGTCTGTTCATTTTTGTAGAATACTACACTGGAAATATCTACTCTGTCTGATTTACTTTCGGAACAGTGACTGCAAACATGCTACCCTATGAAGTATACTGTAATGGGCATATTGTATCAAACACTGTATAGAATGTATTTTTACCCCAGATGATTTTCAGTCAAGGGCATGCATTTGAAATACACCAATTAATATACTTCTTTATATGCAAAATTACAGCATCAGCTACATAAGCCTCAGAAGGCTATCATAATGACAAACACAGATGTACAAGATAGAGCAGTACTACATACACACAACCAGGTATTATGCATGGTTTGTACTTGGAACTGCTGTTGCACGGGTACTAAAGAAAGTGCCAAACGAGAGAGTTTGGAAAATGGGAGCATATTTTTTTTTTTTTACAGGCAATTGTTCCTGTAAAATATTTTGAGTGTTGTATCAGAATTAAAATGGATTTGTTCTCAATTTTTCATGAAAATTTAAAATATTCCTCTGTCCCCAAAGAAAAAAAAAAACCCAAACAAAAATTAGAAGGAAGTATGTTTTTCCAGTTATCTCCATTTGTGGAAAATGTTTTAACCACCTGATAATACTTTTCACTCAATCTAGGAGATAAGCATGTTATTCTATAAGCAGACTGGCAACACTGCTTTCCTATGAGCTGGCTTTTTGTAGTCCTAAATGCAACCCAGTTCTGACAGATATCCCACCTCATCTCTAACATTCTGAAAAACTTCATGTTCGTCCCTCTGGCCATCTCCAAAACTCCAGGATGATGTGGCCAATTCCCATCTACACATGCACTGACTAGATTGCTAGCAAAGCACGTACAACAGGCAACTAACTGCTGGGCTCAAACTGCAATCCTCTTTAAAATGGGGACTCCAACTTCCATGAAATCTGCAAACTTTTTACACTTCTGAGATCTTCACTCTCAGTTAAATTTAGGCACATTGCCAAATTGGCCAAGGGGTTGAAATGTTATATGGTAATAGTAAACAAATAGAGGGACACCTTTTTGCCTAAACTAAAGGGTTGATCTAAATTACGGCTTTAAATGCTTAAAACACATTCTGGACTGACTGGGGGCAGGGAGGGAATCCAGAACTATCCTGGTATCTAAGAACAAAAGAAATGAAGCTTGTCACAGTTATGCTGTGGCCCTGCTGTGTCTTCTGACCAGATGCATTTTCATGCTCCCAGAATTACAGGCATCCCTTGCCACATGAGCTGATACTGCACATGCAATTGCAGCACCACTCACCACGTAACCAAACAGATGTGTTCTCACATGCTTAGGGGCTCTAGAAAGTACTGGACTAGCTTATAAAACTATATTTTAACCTTGAATTTAAATACTGTAGTAGCCTGCTACCATAGAAACACAGAATCATTTAGGTTGGAAAAGACCCTTAAGATCATCGAGTATAACCATAAATTACTTGCCTTTTTGATTGGCAGTTATTTTTAAAAGCCCTAGCTCTTTTAAATGCTCATGTGGCTGTGTTATGACTGACTTTGATATATTAATAAAATTGTATAGCACAACTGACTTTGTTATATGGAGTCAAGTCTCTGGCAAACAGCCAGCAGAGAAACATCTATTTTCTGCAGAAACAGTCTGAGATACTACAGCTGTTGAAAATGTTTCACTGATATACCTCTATGCTAGAACCTTAACATTGTTGCAGTTCTCAAAATAAGTGATTTGTGGCAAAAAGACCGATCCCTACTTTTTGTTCCAGCCTTCCATATTGGTTATTTTCATTGTCTCTTTTTGCTGTTTGCTCTAATACACAGCACAACTGGTAGCTACATTTAGCCACACATGATAGTTTTCCCATTGCAGATAGTCTTTCAAAGCAGTTTTGAGCACATTCCTGCTCTGTGAGCTGGATTTCAGCATCATCTACACTCCCCAGGAGTACTTAAAGCAGACAGAAATTTTCTCTCAGTGCTTGGGCATCCTGACAAACCACAGATATCAGCACTTACAAACAATTTATTCTTAGATTCTTTCCAAATTCTGCTTTGCAACTGACATGGGGCTTGTTAAGCAGAGAGGTTTCATACCCCTCTATAGTTTCATATTCTCACTCTTTGTTCAGTCTCTATTTAAGTGTTCTGAATAAGAAGACCATTATGCATATTTCAGTCTACTTGGATTCCTGAAGTTTCAACTGGCAAGTATTGAAGCTGTTTTAAGTGCATTAGCAACTGCATTTTTTAAAAGCTCTTGAAGTAACAGTGACCAGCCACTTTCTGTTCGATTGCTGTCCTGTCTCCAGGCTCAGAAAACAAAACTTTCAGTATGAGCATTATTGCACACATTTTCCTTTTAATCACAGCATACCTACTGGTAATAGAGGCCTCGATTTTAAAAAACCACAAACTTTACTGTGTCGTCCCAGTTCAACTAGTATATTACTTTTTCTAGCTGCTTCTGTCTATATCCAACTACTTCCAGATAGGATAACTGGCCAGAATTTCCTTAACAGTACAATGGTAGTCTATTTTCCTTTTTTATTTGAATATATACAATTCAAATAGGACTATGATTGCATCATGTATAATTTTGTTTTGCTTGATTGCTATTTTGCTTTCTTCTCTTGCTCTGCTCAGAAAGTCTTTGTAGGCCAGTACACTCACTAATAAACAATATGCTGCATTTGATTTCCTGGGTTTTCTGTGTTCTCCCTTGCCTATGCTTACAGTACTAACTGGAAATACAAAGAAAGTTCTGTTTGCCTGCATTTACATTTAAAATCTCAGCCTTCCAGTTGCTGCTTACTTTCTCAATATGAACATTTTTTTCATTTGAACACTTTGGCATAAAATGTCATTATCATCCTGCAAAAAAACCCCAGAAGGGTTGGGGTTTTTTTCTACCATAACCACAGGTCTTTGCTTTTCTTGTGATCACTGATAAATGATCTTTAGGCTCATTTCACATACATTTTTCATCTAGATGCAGGCTTGCTCATCAGTTTTGCAGTTTCTACAGCCCCTGGCACAGTAAAAACTCAGACCAGTCTGATTCACACTTTCTTAATCTTTCAAAGTCACAAATGAATTACCTTGAAAGATTCAGCCAGAAGAGCAAAACTTTTCACACAGTACAGCTATGCATCAGCTGTTTCTTCTCCAGGTATCTTATTAACTTGTTGAATATACGTATTTTATAGATTTAAAATGCATTTTGAAGAATTTCTGAGATTTTACACTGTTACTCTAAACCTACCATTAACCTGTCAACACACTGCTGAAATACAATTACAGTTTACCCTCTGTATGCTTCTCTTTTTACCTCCTTTACTCAACTCTGCAATATAAGGAACACCCAGCTATTCTGCTTTGATTATTAATGTTCTTCAGGGTTATTTTGTTTTGCAATACTCAGTTTATGATTTCCTGCACTTACAGGAGACAATCCATTTTCAAAACTATGCTCACTGTTTCAAGCATAAAATGAAAGACTGCCTACAAAGTGAAAAACTCATTCTGATTGTATTATCCCTTCTCACTTGCTGAATACTGTATCAAGCACTTTCTAAATGTTTCATGCTCCAGATACTGAGATGTTGCACATTTACAGAGCAAAAGGTACTTACCTATTACCACCTAAGCACATGAATGTATCTGTCACCTATGCACACATGCACTCAACTCCCTTTGTAAGTTAACTGACTATCCATTTTCAAAACTTCTTTCTCATTAACTTTAACAGCAAATCAATTTTTTTTAAACTACATCAAACCTCTTTTCTCACATTGACAAAAGGTCTATCCAGTCAGTACTTTGTCTCCAACAGCAGCCATAAGCAGATGGCTATGGAAGAGCTGCTGTATACAATACCTCTCCAGCTTCCAATTATTTTTAGTTCAGGGTCCTCTTAAGTCTTATGTGATTTCTATTTACTAATCTTGAATGGATTTCTCTTCCATGAATTTTCCCTGTCATCCCTTGAGCTTCCCACTGATGTGTTTGTAAAAGAGAATTCTAATTTTTCATTTTTACAAATGGGTATAAAGACCCATAGCCTGGCAAAAAGGAAAGGCTGCAAGGTTAGATACCCAATGCAAATCTCACAGCAACTTCTCAAGAGTTTTAACTCTTTCTCCTTAATGCTTTCAATTGTATTTTTTTTTACTGGCAGAATAAAAAAAAGATCCATGGTATTATCAATGATGGAAAGCTACTGCATAAAGAAAGTATGCCTTTTTAACTACATCATAGATGTTTCAAACGGATACACTCAGTACTAGTAACCTAGGTATATGTTTGCATTTTTATCTACCCTAATAAAACATATGAGACTTGAAGGTTTTAAATAGCATCTTGCCTTTTCTCATTTTAATTTTCTGAAACTGAAGTAATTTCTGACAGTTTTGACTTTCACCCTTTGTCTCAAGATGGTACAACTCATGACTACAATAGTATTTCACTGATTTAATACTTCATCAGCTATTAATTCAGTAACAGTGCAAACTATGACCGCATTTTAATACATAACAACATTTAACCTTTTATGTAAAAATATGTCTGGCTATGGTATCTAAAATTCTTAACAATATCTGTTTCCAAAAATAAAAAGGAGATGTTCATCCTACCATTCCTTGCAATTACCCTGTAATAGAAGGTAAAAGGACTGAAGAAACATTAAAAGGCTATTCAAGTTTCAGGTTCAGCCACTAGAGAATTTCTCAAAGCACAGGAACAAAGGAAAAGAGAGCTACCATCTACCTTTGGCATATTTTACCACAGATTCAGGCAACAGGAAGGAGCTGCCAGAAGCTGGGTCAGAGAGTGTGAATTATATAGTTTCCGCACCTACCCTAAGCAAACATGAGCAGATTGCCAGAGTTCAGACAGTTTCCTAAATGGCTAACCCACCACAGCAGTACAAAATCCGCACTTGCAGTGAAGTTCTCGCTCTTCACAAGCATGGGCCTTGCCTCTGAAATGCACACCAGATTGTCCACACTGTATCAAGTGACAACACATTTAAAAACTTCTAATTTGAAGATATGAGATAAAGCTTAGACTAAATGGCTAAGTTATTTCCTACGGACTTACATATTGACTTACACAAATAAATGGATTTTTTTCTGATTTTTATCCCTCTGAAACATTCAGTTATAGAGATTTCATTACTCCAAATGCTTATTTCTTACAAAACCAAAACGAATTTGACCAGTAGCTTTCTGAATTTGCCACAGATACAGTTTGGAATCTTTACAGTATGTATTTCAAAATAATACAAGCAGTTACAAAGTTAGAAATTACATTAATTCACTCTGTCATATGCACATTTGCATTTATAAAGATATCAAGCAGAAGACTACATAGCTTTTCTTAATAGTAAATCACTTACTGTTTGCCAGTGATGTCCTAAAAAAGCCTTACTGACCCTTTCTAAGGCAGTTTTTTCAAACTATTCTAAGGAATTTAACAGTGCTATGTCAAACCAAGTGCTATGCTTATTGCTTCCTTAGGAATAAGTCCTCTGAAGAGCTGACATCAAGTATTAAGTAAGGATTAACTTGACAAATGTAATTTACATGCCATCCATAAAACTGCTTAACTTTTTAAAAAATATTATTAAAAAATATCTGATTGTCAGTTCTCTTAGAGAACATCTAAAATTTGTATAAAAATATGAAATTATTCTGCTATGAACTGTACTACCCACAGCATAATGCTGTAGCCATAAAAGAATAATAAATACAGTAAGAATATAGCCCCTAAGCAGCCTTCGCTGTATCTTGACTATACAAAGCCCTCATAACTCAATGATATATTATCTGTCCTAGGGCAGTAAGCAATTAAACACATTCTTTTCTTGATAACAGGAGAAAAAAAAAATTAGTTAAAAGCTCCGTACCTTTAAAAATTAGTTTCACTGTATCTAGAAACAAAAAAAAGGACTGAAATACAGTGACTATGTATGGCATGACAGACCTGAGAACATAACTTTGCTGTACACTCCCAGAATTAATGGATATTTTATTTGGCTTATCTCCTTGGTGTTCTGCATAGAGAAGCAATCCCAAACCTTTGATTATTCTTGTTGCCTTTTTCTGTACTAAGTCTAGCAGACAGATCAGTGAGGGATAATCATATTCAAAGCCTGGTCTATGTGTGTCATGGATTTTTACCACAGAATAGTAATGTTTTATGTTATGACCCCTTTCTAATAATATTTAACACTATTTACTTTTTTTGACAGCTAGTGAAAACTGAGTTGATGTTTTTACAGAAATGTCTATCAGACACTTTCCTGAACAGTAATAGCTGATTTAAAGTCAGGGTTGGGGTTTTTTTGCATAAAGTTATTTTATTCTCATGCATTACTTCACATTTCTGAAAATTAGTTTTTGCTTCTATTTTATCACCCATTTGCTCAGTTTTGCAAGATTCTTCTACAACTCTGACTCAAGACAGTGGTAAAAAGTCTTCAGATTTGTATAATCTCTAAACTCTTATCAGAGTAGAGGTGGGTTTTTTCTGCAATCACTGAAATAATTTTATGAAAATATCACTACCTTGTAAATATTTGATTGAAATTAACTCTGACCATCTTCTAACATTTAAAACACCTGTCTATTTTGACTGAAAATCCCCATCTTAAATCATGTGCCAGCTAAAGTGGGCACTACTTTTCTGGAGTTCTGCATGCATACAGTTTGGATTATTGTTGCTCAGTTGAGGAAAACATTAAAAACTATTTTTTATTCACTCTTAGTGGTGAGAAAGAGCAACTCCACAATGTCTGTGTATTTAAACAGCCACTAAGGAAATAAAACTGTAAATCCATGTGTGAGTTAACAGAATCATAATTAATAGTACGTTGTGCCAGTCCAGGAGTCTATGTTTAATGTTACACATTCACTGACAATAAAGGTTATGAAGACCCAATGACAAACACCTTTTTTAGTGATTGAACCCTCTTTCAGCAGCTGGCTTGATTTAGAAAGTTTTCCACTGTTACCCCAAGGAGGTAACTCTCATGAGGATCTTGTCATTTTGCATCCTAACTACCACATTGCTCTTTTCTCTACCCCTGCTCCACTTATATCCATTTAGATATTTCTCCAAAGAGCATTTCCTTAGTTTATTGCTTTGTCCAAGGCATGACTTTCCCCATATGTTTCTAAAAGGGCAAAGCAAGCCACACCCATCTATCATCTTATCAACAGGGTTGATTCACACTCTGGTGAGCCTTCAATCATTCTCTCTTTAATTTTGCAACAAGACTTCCCAGGTGAGGTTTCATTTTACAGTTAAGTGATTTAATCTACAAAAAGGAGCAATCCCACTCCCTTGTAACTCTCGGGTGCATCATCCTGATTTTTCCCATGCATTTGCTTTAGTGTTCAATCCAATCTCACAATGAGCTGATTTAGAAAATACAAACCCCTACAAAAGAGCCATTATTTTTCAGCTGGTTTAGCTCCCTAAACAGGCTTACTGTAATACTCAAATAAGCACAGGTGCCAGTGGAAAGCAGGGGTCACAACTATGTATTTTGGTGACAGATAGCCATTGGATCAGGTTAGCTGTAATGTGAAGCCTTACTCTCAGGCTCTTGCTTATGCTCTGTAAGCATAAGAAACACAGTTACTTCTTTTAACTTGGAACTCTTAATCTTCCACGATGAGGATAAAAATATTTTATAACTCATGCACAGGAAATAATTCAATCATCTTACTGTTTGTTTCCATCTGCATTGCCCAGTTAAAACCTATATTATACTGGAATTGTGAACTCCTTGGGGGAAACATTTTTCATGTCTGCTTCTGCAAAACAGGGGTCATAGCATCATGTTTTACTTTATTTTCATTCTGTTTTACTGTTCACTCAAATATAAAACTGTTAAAATTCTATTGAAAATTTAACTGAAATCCAGTTGATGCATGTCTTCACTGACAGAACCTGAGGCACAAAAAAGGCATCAGAGAAAAAAAAATAGACTTTCTATATTCTGATTTGTTACTGATTCAAACCCTTGGGCTCTCTTTGACATCTTCTCATTATGGAAAATATAGTCAGTGAAAGTCAAACAGAAACAGTTGTCCAGATTTCAACAAAACTTAATTTCTAAGAAAAGCAGAGTTTTGTTTCAGAGTGTCCTGGGTTCAGCTGGGATACAGTTAACGTTCACAAGAAGCTGGGAGGGGGCACGGCCAGGATAGCTGACGCGAACTAGCCAAGGGGATATTCCATACCATGTAACACCATGCTCAGTATATAACTGGGGGAGCTGGCTGGGGGGGAGGAGGGATCACAGTTGAGGCTGAGCATCAGTTTCTGGGTGGTGGGCAATTGCACTGCATCACTTACTTTATACATTCTTTTATTAGTGTTATTGTTGTTATTACTTCTTCTCTCCTTGTGTTGTCCTATTAAACTGTCCTTATCTCAACAACGAGGTTTTACCTTTTTCTTCTGATTCTCCTCCCCATCCCACTGGGGGGTGGGGGTGTGCAGGAGGCGTGAGCAAGCGGCCACACAGTGCTCAGTTGCCGGTTGGGCTTAAACCATGACACAAAGTAGTAGCAAGAGCTAACCAACTAGGGAAGCTGTAACTATAGCCCAGGAGTGGTAAAGGACACATTTAAGGGAGGATAAGCAAACAGATTCTAGCTCATGCCACTTCTGCAAATCAAGCCTACTGACAGAATATACAGGATGAGAAGAAACATCCACACGATTATTTGGTACAAGTCATATAACAAAACTATAGCGACACACAAATCAAAACTGAAAATGGTACCAAGAACACATTAAGCCTCTCCTGTTTCTCATGGACAACCTCCTGACCTTTGTTTGGAGTGGTTTATTGGGGAGAATTTATTGGACCAAGTAAATACAGTCATACAAGAATCTAACCAGAGTTTTTTGAAAAAGGCAGTTGATCTAAAAGCAACTAAATTCAATTATGAGCTATACCCAAAAAGCAGGACACCAACGGTCTGATCACCAGAGTTACCTCTCAAGTGGAAAATCAATGAGACATGAGTCACGCTGGATAAAATGACATTAACCAGCCTGCCTTTACCTCCATATCCCTGCAAAAGATTCCCTCTCTACGTTCAGAATTCTGATAAGAGAAAAAAAATAACCCTTCACTGCAATACAGTAAGTTTCAATAAAATCACTTCTGGGCTGTAATTAACGAGTGATATTTTCAGATCATGAGGGACATAACTGAAATTCACAAATATTAAAAAGAAATTAATTACCTGTACTGTCGGTGTGGTGTTTTTCTGAGGGGTAGTCATAAAACAACAACAACAAAAAGACTGTCTAGATACTAACATCAAGAAATCTGTTCCTTTACGCTTACACACCTGGATTATTTGAATGGTCCTGACAGCAAACTGTACTCCATAAAGCAATACATTTATGGGAATAAAAGATAGAGAATTTTGCAAATCCTCTTTGGTTCAACAACAGCTAAGACCTTCAAACTACGTGTCAAGAACCACACTGAGGTAAGACTTAGGATCTAAAAAGCCTTGAAATGAACTGTAAAGTAGGAAAAGAAAACTGAAAAAGACTTCACTTTGGGGGAGGGAGGAGTAGGAAGCTTTATTTGCACTAGGACATCATACAAAGAATAAATGTTTCTCATTGTCCTTTTCAGCACTGGCTCTGAGATGGCACCTATGTGAAGAACCTTCCCCATCTGAAGTATCTTAGGAATCCTCTTAACAAAGGATCAGTGGATTCCCAACTATATGATCCAGATAAATTCTCAGCTGATCACACTGAAGAGAAATGAGGTAACTACACTTTGTTTTGTCACAAACCACTTCCTCACAGATGGATTTAAAACTATGCAAGCATGTATGAAAAATAATTACATTACTGCAGCCTCCACAATGAAACTGTGAATGCTTTTTTCAGCCTTGCTGCATTTTTTGCAATGCATTGCATATAGCAGAATTTCCAGAAAACTGATGCAACAAACACCATGATTTTGCTAAAAATAGAAAACTAGTTTAAAAAAAAAAAAATCATAAGCTTTAGTGGCTTTTTATTTTGCCTGTTTTTCCTGGACAATTAAAAAAAAAAAAAAGTTGCAGACTGGGGATTGAAAAGAACTAAGAACATCTGGTTAGCTTCCTTTTTACTGAAGCCTAGTTTTTCAGGAAACACTCAAAGAACAGCACTGGCAGCACAGCAAAGAACAGAAACATTGTCAAATATTTTCAAGTGACAATTTAGAGTAGTTACTAACAAAAGCAGTATAATCATGTATACCTAACCAATAAAACTCACTGCTACTTTGACTTTCAGAGACATGTACAGAGGAAGCGCAAGTAAATGAAAAGAAGGTAGTGGGTGGAAAACATATACCAATATATTCTAACTTTAGAATGATTAATAAAATACAATTTTTAAAATTGCCGAAAAACTTTATACACTTGGAAACAGAAAAAAACCAACCAAACAAACCCCAGCATCTGTTGTAACGCTAATAGATTCCCACTCCAAGTCTTTCAGTCAGTCACTGCCTATACACTCCCCCAGTTCACTCTGCAAGCAATGCTTCTCCAAACTCCAGATTAAAACAGCCTTTTTCAGATAGTTCTGTCTGACAATTTCTTCTCAGTTACAGCTCTTCAGGTGGAGCTTAGGGAGTAGGTGCATCTGTCTCTGCCTAAGACTTAAGCCTTTGTGCCCTTACTGCATGAGACACTGTGACCCCTTTATAATACTCTACAAAAAAGCCTCTGTACTGCAGTGATACATAGAAGGAAAATCCCTGGAAGACTTAAAATATTTGAGGAAAAGAACAAATTCCTTTTCTGACATCACTCTAATGTAGTGAACAGTGTTTCCATTCTTCCTTTATCAATTTTTAGAAATAGGATTCTCATTAACAGGTTTGAGATCACATTTATTTAACTGAAAAGTATACAAAACTGTTAGAATTAACTTCCACCATGTCCTGCCATGTCAGTTACCAACACTTTGTTTCTCAGTGGTTTAATGACCGATTTCCCATCAATTACAACAAACAGAAGGATGATACCCTGTGAAGTTAAAGTATATGTAAAGTTTAATCCATACCATTGGTGAGATGGCAAAATGCCCTAAAAGCCTAATTAAAATTAGGCAGTAATAGATTGAAAGCATTATTTTATCTAATCCTCTACACTCTTTTAAACGTTAAGAATGTGACAGAATTTGTTTCACTTTAACCCTTTTCCTAATTACAGAGCACAAACATATGTGACACAGAGCCTATCCTTCATTCGTCATTAAGCCCAAGGCAGCTTTGTCAAATTTCAAAAATCAGAAATTTCCTTCAACAAGGTCACATGGAATGTAGGCAGTTGATTTTGAATAGAAAAAGTCCAGAATAACTTATTAAACTGAATTTGGTTCAAAACACAGTTTTATTCAATTGCCCAGTACTTTTAACCCTAAAAAGCTTTAACAACTCATTTGTGTCAAGGTTAGTTCTTCCAATTTAATAAAATATTTTTACATCACCTAAAAAAATCTCAAAGGAGAAATCTTCTTTAAAACTAGTGTATGTAGTAGAAAGGATACATTTCTATTCAGGTTTTTTCATATTGTGACTATCACACAGCAATGGGCATGAAAGACTGAAATCTGTTTTTAATTCATGGAACACAAAACAACTTTAAGTAACATCATATTTATACAATAAACTCTTCAGGAACCTGAAGATACTTTATAAGTGATGATTCTCCCTCAAAACACATCCAGATAATAACTGTTCTCTCTATTTTACAGAAAGAAGGTGAAGTTTCATGATTTGTTCTGTTCCAGATCCTGAAATGCACCTGATTCCCTGGCTCCCCAGACTTAATCTTTTGAACTTTGTTTCTCTTCAATGAAGTCTTCTCAAAGACTTCAACTCTAGCTAAAGGTTAAGTCAATGATATTAAATCTACAATTAGTACTCTATTAGTTATTTTTAATATTAAATTACAGAAGGCTTTAATAAATGCTTTATAAAAAAAGCCTTTAATTAATATATTTGATGATTTTTTAAAAAGAAATGAATCTTACAAACTGTCACATCACTATTTTTTTTCCTCAACCATGAAGTTTGGGTTTTTTTTAAAATCATGACCAGCAAAACTACAAAAATCATAAAAATGTGGAGAGATGTAATGCTGACAAGTCATCCTACCTCCTGTGCCAAGGACAGATCAACTATACTAACTAAAACACCTCTAAAAGGAGGTTATTTAACATTTTCTAGAGCACTTTCAGCAATAGATATCCCATTACCTCCCTCAGATATTTATCCCTGTGATCATCTATCCACAGAGCGGTAAAGTTTTTCCTAACATCAAAATCTCCTTTCGTGCTTTTTAGGACCATTATTTCTTATTCTACCTATAGAGGACAGTTTACTACATTCTTCTCTGTAGCAATCTTTACCATACTTGAAGTCTATTATTACGTCTCCCCATCTCTGCTATAGACTAAATAAGTGCAATTCTTCCAGTCCTTCCTTGAAGGTCATTATTGCAACTCTTCTCTAAATACCCTTCAGTTGATCCAAATCTGTTTGAAGTAACACAAATGGAGTCAGTACACCGTCTGAGGCCTTACTCTGCGTACTGCAGAAGAATTTCGTATCTAACACACAAAACCAATCCTGTTCATATATCCCAGTATGACTCGCTTTTTTATAGAACTCTCATGATTCCTTTGTGTTCATTTTGTGATACAGCTGCTTATTTGCAGAACTGTTGCCCAGCCAGTTGTTTCTCATGTTTAAGTTTACTGTTGCTACTCAAATGTATTATTTTTTGTTTCTCTTTACTGAACTGCATCCCATATAGTTCAGGTCATTCATCCCATTTGTCAAGATCATTTCACACTCTAATGCTTGTATTCCCTCCCAGATTTGTACTGTCCGGACAGTTAGTAAATCTGCTTTGTTCTATCATCCAGGTCACAAATTGAAAGACTAAACAGGATTAAATTCAGAAAATACACCTGCACAATTCCACTCAATGCACGCCTTCAATCTGAAGTACCCTTAAAGCATTTAATTAATAAGTAACTAACCGGCATGGTAAATCTTCTCTGACGGTATCTATTTTTGGTGTTTCTAGATTCTTTAGCTGTGGAGATAAAATTCCTAACTTCAACACTACTGTACAGGCAGAGTATCTTTCAAACACAAATATACAGGGGAGGCTTTGCCACTCTCCTCCTCCTTTAATGTATTTGTATGTGGCACAGTAACCCAGTTGCATAGCTCCTCCAATTTTTAATTTGGGCTATATCCCTGTTTTTCTCTCCTATACTAGAGATACTACAGAGACACTTCAATTCACAAAAAAAAACCCACTAGCTCCGAAAAATTCAAATCTTATGTACATATATATACGCCAATAAAACAAAAACAACAAAAAAGCGCAGGATTTTACCACTTATGTGCCAACAGGCAAACTCTCAAGAACACTCATTTCCTTTTTGACTTTTAAATTTTCTACATAAAATAAGTGTTTTAAAGTTCAAATCGCTACATTTTAGGGACACAAATCAGGCATTTCTCATGGCAAAGCTGTAAGAAACTGACAAAACTGCTCTACTACTGACCTATTCTCTGAAAAGAAAGCTTTTACGCTTCTTACCTCTAGTTTGTCTGGCACACGTGCACCCACTAATCAACACAAATATTTGTGTTTAAATACTGTATTTAAATCTGAACTATTAAAAACATGTTTAAAATTGTGGACAATCAAATTGTCTGTCTTGCCAACATTCATATTCCTATGTCCTATGATGATGTTAAATAGACAAGAAAAAATGGGAGAGGAGCTAATGGCAATCTAATAGACAAAACATCGTTACCAGGAAATTCAACCATTTTCTGAGGCAACAAGACACAAAGCAATCAGCCTAATGCAAAGCAAAAATATTTAAATTGAGTATCAGGTAAAACTTTCACCATGGGGTGATGAGCTGCTGAAACAAGCAACACAAAGGGGAACTTTGTCAGCAGAGGGAATGATTTCAGTACACCTCCAAAGGGCAGAGGATTGGCCTAGCTGACCTTTCTGTATTTCTACAATTAATTATAAGCATTAAAGTAACTTTAAAGAACAGTTATTGTAAATTAAGCTACTAAGCTTTTAGTCTGAAGATATAAAAAACCTCTTGTATGACAAACTGTATAAGAGAAAGTAGATGCAAACTGTTAAACTAATACCCAAATTTTGAACACAAACTGTACAAATTATCAACCTACTATGCTACAAAACCAAGTATTTGATTACAAAGCTGCACTTAATCAGAGAATCTTTTCAAGCCTTTTGTTTGAAAAACACTGTCCAATAAGAGAACACACTATTTAATGTTCAATTCTGCATTTCTTAAGTGTGTTTTACAAGTTACTCAAACAGAAAGGGTTTCACAAGAACTAAAATAAACTCGCACGACGGTTCTTCTACAACCAAGGCAGTTTTTGAAGCAGAAACCATATTTACAATGTTCTGAAGACTAGAACAATATACCCTTAAGTGTTAGAGTGTAAGTTTACCAAAAGCCAGTTCTTATAATCAGTAGCCTCATTTCCAGCAAAGAACACTTAATTTGGAAACTAAAAAAAAACCCACCTTCCTCACTACAGAAGTGAGAAAGTTTCTCACTTTCTGCAACTTCACTCCCGCCTACAGAGGTGGCAGAATTTTTCTTGTTCAAGGTTTTTAAGGACAAGTTCTACAAATATCTGTCTGGAATAATCTAAGTACATTTAAACCAACCCTAAAGAAAGGGAGCAATAGGTCTTACAGTACCGCATTTCTAGAAGTGTGAGTGCAATGTAAATATATGGATATAAGCAAGTGCTGAATACTTGAAAAATAAGTTATCTCTTGCAAATATGGTTCTTTATGACTGGAGAAACCTGTATCATCAGTTCCCACACAATGCAAAGACTTCCATTTTTGGGAAAACCAAGACAAAGCAAACCACAATAGATTAGCCCTAAAGACTTTAAAGAGAGCTTTTCAAATGTGAAAGACTAATTTAAAAACCAAGAAGAACCCCATAACTGGCAGTAGGGCAGACTGTAAAGACTTTTGTTCCAACTTCCTGAGTACTTTTAGAAACATTAAGAAAACTTTTCTTATTCCCTTCTCCAACAAGGTGGTAAAAGAGTGGAGTGAAAGTCTTTCCACCTTGTATCAACCAGACAACTCTTACTGACCAGAAGTCAACTTAAAGTATCTAGAATGATCTGGGAAGAACCAAAACCAAAACAAATCTCTAAGTCTCTTGGAAATATTGGAAGAGTAAAGCCTTCATTCTAGAATCTCACTACATAAGTATGTTAGAAACACTGATAGAACAGTCATGTGCTGTTCAGCTGTAGAACAGAAGCTCAAATTTTGTGAAATAGAGATCTAGTTATTTCTACACATTAGATCTGTAATAACGCTAAGCTCAAAAAATCCTATTTGCTATTTCTCTTTTTCAAGAAGTGTTAAAGATTATGAGACAAAACATACGATTGAACTTCATTACTAAATAGCTTAGTAACTAAGCTATTTAATACAGCCTATCTCCTTAGTAATTATACACTTGGAGTATGCAATGCAAAGGAAAAACTGTTTCAGTTAATAGTGGTACAACTGAGAATTTCAAGAACTACCTATATTGGACTAAATAACAAGACACATAAATTATCAGCAGTATTTCAATTTAAGGTCATAATTGCTGCTCCTTACTGACACACATGGTCATACTGTGTAACAGTCCTTCACAAAAAGCCTTACTGTAAATTCAAGACATAGAATGGTTGTTTTTATGAAGTAACTATGACAGTGCTGGGGAAAGTCTGCAACCACAGCTGTTCAGGTTCTGAATGACTTGCTAGAAGTCACATGTTAAAGTAAATTACTAACTGCTAACCCTTTCTAAGGCAATGGGAATTTCATGAGTAACTTCAACTGGGTGAAAATTTCACCCGATAGCTACTTGTTTGAACATTTTACCACATACTCTTTATATTTTGAAAGAACTGCATTTTTCTCTCCTACTGTTTAACACACACCACCTCTTTTTTTTTCCTTAAACTTTTTTCCACTTCTGATTAAGCAAATGCTAATATTATTAATCTGAAAGACAGTACCGTAAGATTTAAAGATACTCGAAAACAAACCACAACAGTAACTTGTCATCTTATTTTCTGAAAAGTTATACTTGCTTCTGAAAAGAATCAAATTTTGCTAACCCCAAACCTACTAGTCCCTACTCAATCACCAGCCCTTGTAGCAGCTAGGAAGGGGGGAGAAGCATAATATCTAACCATAGGTTAGAAACACACCCAAAAAGCATATTCTCAAAAGGTTGCACAATTTAGTATTTATATGAAATATAGAGTACACCTAGAGCTTCACATTAAAAGCCTCAGTAAATGATCACTATGTTATCGGTACAGTAATTACGGCAATATCAGTGGAAAACATGCAAATACATGTACAACCACTGAAGAGCTACAATTTGTTTAATAATAACCGCAAACATATTTCCAAAATAAAGCTTACAACTTCAAAGCCCAAAGAACATATTCTTTTATAAAAAATTTTGTATCAGTTATGTGGCAGCCTAAAACCCGATTAGTAAAATGCAGAGTTATACTCCAGGACTACAAAAACTGCCAGTGTTCCTGGATAATCAGGGATGGAAGACAAGACACCATAAGGAAGAAGCAGAACCATATGCTCTCCCTTAAGAGAGATCAGGACTAGGAGACAAAGGGGATATTGTCGAGCTGGGATGCTTGGATACTACTGAAATTATTTTTCCAAATACTAGAGAAAACAGAAACGTACATTACAAATTTGGGATATAATGGTACATGTATCATAGCCCCAAGAGAGATCAGATTTGTTATGTTAAATATCTTTCTTTTTGGACCCCTGCATCCTTAAACATTGGCGTTTCTACAGGGCAGGAGCAGTTTGGGTTCAACAGCAGAAACCTAAACGAGTACAGAAGCAACAGCGTGGGACAGGTGTTGAAACACAAGCCGAGACAGCAAAAACACCAGCAGGCGCTTGTCGGGGGCAAGGGTATGGCCCAAGACTGCACGCTGCTCGAGGAAGGGCCAAAGGACCTCTGGACGTTAACACTGACTGGAAGCTCTGAGAGCAGCACTGGAGCCCTCAGAGGCACAGCCAAGTTCGCGCTGTGGAGTTGGGCGCCCTGTCCAGCAGGCGATACGGCAGCACAGCGGGGGACAACCAAGGGGCACACCGCCCACCCCGGGTCGGCGCCAGCAGCACAGCCCGCGAGCCCGGCACCCGTGGCAGGAGGGCCCCGGCCGCAAGGGCAGCGGCGGTGCGAGAGGAGAGGCGCGGAGCAGGCAGCGGGACGGGGCGCGGGCCACACCGCTGCAGCCGGCGCTCCTCTGGAGAGCCAGAAGCCAGGGGAAGGCGGGGGGGGGGCTGCCGCGGCGCGGCCCGGGCACTGCGAGGGGCAGGCGTGAGGTGATCTGAGGTGAGGCGGGGCAGGGCCGGGGCGGGGGGGAGGAGGGAGCGGAGCGGAGCCAGTCGCGCTTCCCCGGGGCGCCCAACCCCGCCCCGCTCCCCGTGTGGCCCGGGGCACGATGGCGGGGAGGAGGCTGGTCCCAGGGTCCCCGCCCCCCGGGCCCCCGTTACCATTACCCAGCACGCCCAGCGCTGCGCCGCCATCCCGCAGCCGGCCCGCTCCCGCAGGGACCGCGCGACCTCGCGAGATTTTCGCCCCCCCCCCGCCCCGCGGCTCGACCCGGCCCGGCCCCGCTCGCGCGCACGCGCACCACCCGCGCTCAGCTCAGACCCAACATGGCGGCCGCGGCGCCGCGCACGTGCGTCCGGCCGCGCCGTGTCAGCCCGGGCGCGCGCACGGACACCCCTACGCACACGTAACGCTGGGAGGGGGGAAAGGAGGAGGCGGGGCCGCCGCGCACGCGCGCGAGGCGCCGCTGCGGGCCAGCTGATTCGAACAGGGCGCGCGAGCCGCCACCTCCTCCCCGCACGCGCTGGTCACGTGGGGGCTTCCCCCCTCGCATTCCCTCCTCCTCCTCCTCCTCCCCTCCTTCCCCCTCCCCTCGCGGGTTCCGAACTCGGCACCATCCGGGTCCCCCCTTCCCCCGGGGCCGGGCCCGCGCCCGGGCCCGAGCCCTCACCTGGCGCCCGCTCCTCGGCGCGGCCGGCCCGCGCAGCCCCGTGCGCGGCTCGCTCCCTCCGTGCTGCCCGCACCAGGCGGCGGCGGCGGCGGCGGCGGCAGCGGCTCCGCACAGCGCCTGCTCCCCTCAGCGCGGCGGCGGCTCCTTCCGCTTCCTTCCCCTCCCCCTCCAGCCGCTGCGGCGGGGACCCGCTCCCTGCAGCTCCGCCTGCTGGCAGAGGGCGGAGGCGGCCGGCCCGGCCTGCCCGCGACCAGCGGCCGGGGGGCGGCCCGCTGCCCCCTCCCCGGGCGGGGCTGGAGGTGGCGGGGGGCCGAGCGGCGCCGCGCTCCGGCATGCCCCGAGGGGGGGCGGCCCTGCCAGGCGGCGGGGGGAGGGGACGCGCCCCTCTGCGCTGGGGCAGGTGTCTGGCCGGGCGCCCTGAGCGACGGGGACGGAGCTCCGCGGGCCCGCCCAGGGCGGGCGGCCGAGGCGGGCGGAGGCAGAAGGCGGCGCGGCCCCGAGCGGCGGCCGCGGTGCTCCCCGCCGTGCCGGCCAGCGCCGCGGCCGTCCCGCCTGCCGCCCCCTCCGGCGGGCCGCTCTGGCGCCGAGCCGCGCCGCCGCCGGCAGCAGCCGGCCAGCGCCGGGTGACTTGCAGGTTTGCTGCGGTTGGGAAGGGAAGGGGGAGCGCGGCTGCGGGCAGCGTTCTGCTGCCTGGCAGTGCTGCTTCCCAGCTCGTACGAGGCAGTGCCTGCCTCTGCCCGTCCCCGCGCCTGCCGCCACGGCCGCCTCTGTGCCCCAGAAGCGGGGCTGGGCTGCTCGCGGCTCCTGAACAATCGACAGCGCTCGCTCCTGGCTCGCTCGCTTCGAGCAGCGCCTCGGAACAGGCACCGTGGGGTAGTCCAGCCCTCTGGGTTATGACTAAAAATTAACCAATCGCGCTTTCAAATTTATTATTTTTGGTGCCGCCTGGTTCTCTACCGACGTGTATGTGATCACCAACAGTTACTATTTAATGCACGCAGCCTGCTCTAATAGATTATTTACCTCTGTACTACAGAGGGAGAGGAACTACTGTGTTATCTCTTGCCCTCCTTGTAACCTCTCATTGTTTTTTTCCTGATATACCACAGTTATAGTGCATTTGGAAGAGTTTCATGTAGCCAAGAAACACAAAAGTCTTCTGTTAAAGGTTTAGGAAATTCAAGAACCTTTCAATTAAGAGCAATTTACAACTTTCCAAATTACTAGAAAATCCTGAACTAAAACATTTTCTGTAACAGAAGACAAAGTACTGAAGAATATTTTCAATTGCTTTTGAAAGTAGCTACTGTAATTTAACTGATTGATACTTTTGCAAAGAAAGCAGATTTAATAAAATCCTAATTGCCCAAATTGTGCATCTAGTCATACAGACCCTCATTCTGCAATGCCAGAGTCTGCAGAAAAACCTCAGTAGCTTTTCCACTTTCCCAAGCAGTTCTTACTTTTCCCTGCGTATTGCTGACTTGGAAGTCTTCTCCTGTGATCAGATTCAAAACAACTGAAATCCCACAAGAGAGGGAAGAAAATTTTTTTCTTGAATCTTTGCCACTGTTCTCATGGAGTCAGTCTTCTGTCAGTGTGCCCAAAGCTGAAAGAGGAATGGTGCTTTTTCTGTTTATTGTAGGAGCACCTGTAAGCACTAAAATGTTGTGAATTGCAATCCATTTAGAAATATGTTCAGTTAGATAAACAGCTGCAGTGGCTGACAATATTATTGCATTTCAGACAAGTGTTTAAAGTAGAACCGAGGGTTCTTCTCAGCTGCTTCAGTGCAAAATTGATTGGGTTGATTACTTTTTTTTGAATTCCCATGGCCGTTTAAGGGTGCAGCTGAGCAACAGCTGACGTAATCTGATGGCCTGCTGACACACAAGGTAGCCCTCTTGCCCCCATCTTCCCTGCCCCCCAGTCTTTCCCGCTGCCCACTCTGGTGCTCATCTATACACATAGTAAACCAGTCATACTTCCTAAAGCACCAAGAAACTGTTCCTGTTTCTGGTGTGTTAGTTTTCAGCTACAAAATAAGCTGCATTGGCTCACCGTGGAGACCAATGAGAGCCAGCATGCGAGATGGGGGCGAGGGAGTGTTGCCAGTAGAGGGGAGGAACAAGACAATCCTCTTTTGGCAGCTGTAACTTTTTGGCAACAGGATTAAACCAGTCAAACTGTATTGTCTAACCACACCCTACACCAGGGTTTGCCTTGAATTCACTGAGGAGGACTTAAATATTATGTTCTGCCATCTTGCCTAAGAAGCAATAATGTCTAGTGATGGGATGATAACAAAGACCAACTGTTGCGACTGGTGTGATGTTTCAGGTAATGGTTCCTGCTAATAAAAGGGATAGTCCGGAGGCTCTTACCCCACTTCTACATGCCCCCTGCTTTTCCCTTCATTTAATCCAGCCATTGTGTATCTACAGGGTAGTTTGGCTCAGCTAACCTTCCAGAGGAAAATTAACAGTATCCAAAGAAGAAAAAAGCAGTCCATGTGTAGTAAACCTGCTTCATCTCAGTCCTTACTAAGACCTCCACCCAAGAGAATTTACATTTAAACCTGGAGAAACCTGCTTTGTTTGAAGCTGGCCGGGGCTCTACATCCACTCTGTTGTTCCTACAATTCAAAATCTTTTGTCATCCACTCATGCTATCCTGCAGCCCCTTCCCCACAGTATCCTATAGCCGCTTTTAAATAATTCCTACATATAAAAGGAATATGGTCCTGCCTAGCAGCACCACACTGCTTTCTCCAATACATGTTCACTTCCAGTCAGTCTCTCTTGCTCCTCATATACCCTACCCAAACTATATCACATTCCTAAGTCTTGTGGCTGCAGTTTCCTCTGTGCTACCACATCTGTCTTGTACCAATAATTGGTACTTGTATTTATTATGGGCAGCCTTGAGTATTACTCATAATAACAATTTCTCTGACCTCATCAATGTTGGTAGCAAAAAAACCCACCCCAAAACCCCCCAAACAACCCACTATTCTGATCAAGGGAAAATAATGACAGCTTTTCAGCATGTTACAATGGGACAAGCTAAAAAAAAAAAATCAGCACCCCCTCCCCCTAAATCAGTACCTTCTACAAAATCAGGAGCTGAGATGCTTTATATCCCACCATGTCACTGAAACCTCAGTTCATGTTTGTGCATAAAGAACTGCCTAAGACCACACTGTCCAGATTTGATGAAAGTTCACTCTTTACAACTCGGCACAATTGAGAAGTTGATCCTAAGGACATCTAGGTTAGTTCTGTGACAACTATTCTGCTATCTTTACACCATGCCCCAAGAACAGCATTAGCCACCCAACACTGCAGTTAAAACAGGGCTTATGTTCTTGGCTACAGCTCTAGATCTACCCTAGCTCTTAAACAGGGCATGTAGGATGAAGAAGATTATAGCTGAATTCATCTCCTGAGTTCAGCTCAGGCTTATTTGTTCTGACTCAAGGGAGGTCATAGTGGACTGGCTGGTTATATGGATTTACTTGGGTGGCTGCACAGTAAGCCCTGGACAAGAGCATTCTTCTAAAGCCAGCTTCGGTTCAGTAGGGTCAACTTCCACAGTACGGCCCAAATCTAATAAACCTTCCTGGACTGGACGCAAGTTGGCTCAGCGCAACACTCAGAAGTATCTGCACTAATTACTTTACCATCTCGATAATTTTGTTTGTAGGTACTTTATAGGTGGCATTTTGGATTTTGTAATTACATATATCTAAAAGAAAAAAAGCATTCCAACAATACATAGTTATAGAAAATAAAAGTTATAAAAGGGAAGTTTTTGTTGAGCTAAAAAAAACCCAAACCACTTTTAAAAGTGTTAAGACCATTTTCTGCTTAAATGTGCATCCTTACACAGAATCACTTCCTATTTTGTTATAGGTCTTCTGTTAGGCTGCTCAGTTCTGCCCACTGTATTCCATGGAGAGCCCTAAATTCTATTTTTTTTTTTTTTTTTAACTCATTCATGCTACCATATGTAAAGAACAAATATGAGAAAGGCTAGATTTCCCTTAAGATCATCATCAAAACCAAAGCATTTTCAGTGGTTTTACCTGAAGCAAAATGCTTTAGATAAACAAAACTGGTTTGTGCCTAAACTTTAAAGAAAAAAATTCTGCCTGAAAGCATACTCTACTGACTCATTTAGGTGTGCCTTCAGCAGCCAATTTACATCAGAGACTGTACAGGCTTTCTGCCACTTGTATTAAAATTTACAGTATTACCAATTCAGTAACATAGTAACAAAATGCATGGCTTTAATAATATTTCCACTACTTCAAATACTACTTGGACAAAGACTTTACAGTAGTTATGAAAGTCAGCATCTCAAAAATAATAAAATTGACTAAAGTCACAATTGAAAAGATACGCAATTGTGGTAAATTGCGCACAATTGTAAGTGGTCATCTGGTCTAAAATCTACTCCACTTCAGCCATAAACTCAGAATGCCTGTTTTTGGGGTTGTTTTTTGGTTTTTTTTTGGTGGGAACAAGGCAGGGGGAAATCAAAATTGTAGCTCTTTATGAAACAGAATGATCTCCAGTCATTGATAAAGGATATGTACATCAGACAATTTAGGAGTTTTACAAGCCACACAGATTACTGCAGAGTTGACGCTGGTTACTGAAAGAGGTCATATTTCATGTTGAAAAGCAAGTTGCTAATTACAAAAGTTAAATGCATTTAGGAGGTTGTTAGTTCATTTCCATTTTATGCCTGTATATTTAAAGTAAGGGCAGTCTAATCAAAATTGGTCTAAAAAGTTGCAGTTAAGAAAATATGATACTTATTTTTAATAAATAAATTGATGACTATATTCAGTACAATGTACACCACTTGCACATGAGGTATGCCCATTTAAATGCTTTTTCTAATTTCAGTAGGTATGAAATGATAGCTAGACTGTAGTGTATTATTAAAAAAAATATTGCAGATTGGAACTCATTAAACATAAAAGCAGTATACTAAGAAGGAAGCTCCTTGTTTTTCAGAATGTATTCTACTTCCTAGTTTTTAATGCTCAAGGGTGAAGTTTTATATTTCAAAACTGAAATATTGGTGTCTGAAATATTTCAATCAACTGTATTTTGTAATTTGCTTTATTTCAGTTATTTTGAACATGTTATTATTCTAGTGTATACACTTTAACTCAGGCTTCAAGAAAACAACAGTCCAGAGACTTCCAGGTCTGGAAGATCTCATGTATGTGAGACAGGGAAGTTTTGACTAAATGGGATTAGAATGGGAGCTGGACCTATGTGGGCACAGGTGTTTTTGCCTAAGGCTACTAAAAAACTGAAGTTCATATTAATAGTTACATTACTGGAATGTTCACATCAGCACTGACTTTAAGAATTAGTTAGCTTACTCTAGGAGTTTTACCCTTTACAGATGTTACAAATTCCTATCCAAACAATCACTTTTATCTTCCCCTCTCCTTTAGAAACTTCCCTTTATTACATGTATGGAGCACTCTCAGGTATTAGTGGTTCTGCATTAATACTTTGAATTATGTACAAGCTACAGAAAGACATGTGAGGTCATGGAATATCCCCGTTACTGTTTTGACTACCTTGCATATTCCTTCAGGTCCTAGACCACAATAAAGGGCTCTATTGTTACTCAAACTGAACAGCATGTAGTATGTTCAATGTAAACCAGAAAAATACAAACTTTAAGTAAGATGTAGGTGTCTAAATCACAAAGAAAAAAAAGACCTGGCACATTTCTGCCTAGCTTTAGGCAAGTTTTTCCAAACAGAAAAGTTTTTTAAAGACAAGCCTTGCTTGTGATTAGCTTGTGATCTCATACAGGATGTGAATGATTGAAGTTTTATTTAAACCTAATCGCCATCACATAGGAGTAGACACCAGCACCACTGACAGTTTAAGGAGAGATCCCTGTTCAGGGCTCAAATCCAGAGTAGAGAGTAGGCACTTTTCAGATTTAGGTTAACAGCGTGACCAGGAAACTTAACATCTTCTGGAGGAGGCTTGCAGAGCAGAAGCCCAGAAAGTGCCTCCGTTACCTATAACTTTTTCAGTATCTACAGGAAGATCCCAGGAAGACTAGCCTCTGCACTTGAGTGTGCAAAGTCAAGGTCACACATAAAGTACAGATTGCTACTCATCTAGTTTAAGAGACAAATTACCTCCACTTACTCTGGTTGATTGGAAAGGAGATTAATTACACTACAAACAAGCTAAGAGAGAGTACATTTCTCTTACTAAAAATTATTTAGACGATGAGATACCAAAGAAGAGTTCATAGCTAAATAAATGCCTTATTTCTTGCTTCTACAGTTAAATTGTAAAGTCAGTCTAAATATAAAAACCTCAGTACTGGACTAGGAATTTAATTGAAAAGATTGTCTAACTGAATTAATAGCCACCGATCAATTAGCATTTTCATATGCATGAGTGCATTTCTTTTGTTATAGCTGAAAATCTCAAAGTAATCTTACTTCTGGTCCTAAAGAGAAGGTGTGTGCATTGGTGGGAACAAACACGCATTCACAGCATGAGCAAGTGCTGCATCTCTGTTCATTTGGGTTTGGCATTTTAACAGACACCCGGGGGAAGGGGAGGGGGAAAAAAAGCAATGTATCACCATGGTAACCAGGACATCTTGTTTTAGCATGTACATTAAAAAACACACTGGACAGAACAAAATTAGTTGCCTAGGAAAATATTCATTTCTGGGCAAAACTATTCACAAACAATTAAAATGAAAAGGTCTTGGCATTGCCCTGTGAGGTAAGAGACAAAAATAGCTATTTTTCATTTTTGACAGCTGACTATTGTGAGCAAAGTTTTTTTCTTACTTGTAAGAATCAAATCTCTGCCCTTTTTATTCTTCTCAAAGTACTTTAAGATTTACTTTCTCATGTGGTAAGTTATTCCAAAAATGGATCTCACTAAAGTTCTTAAGGTATAATAAGTTCTTTGTGAGTTCCATGTGAGAAAGAAGGAACGTATCTGGAAATGATATCTTCTCAACTTCATCTATGTTATGAAAACATTTTGTGGATGGTGACTGCTTTATTTTTGCACTTCCCATGCTGCTGAACAAATAACTAGTAAGAAAAACAAGTGATTTGAAATTCACTAGCATTGAACAAAGGTGTATCAAAACTGCAGAAATAACCAGTGTATTCCTACTGTTCCAATTTTATTTTTTTACTGACGGTTGATTTCGTAATGGTATATAATCAGTAAGACAAGAGTCAAGTGTATTTCCTCGGGTCCACTCACTTCAACAACCAGAACCTGCATTTTACCCTGATTTAGCTAATCAACTCATTCTTGAACAAGTCAGAAAATTAAATTTCTTGCTTATTCATCTTATAAACACCCTGAGTGATCAAGTTCCTACTGCATTTTCTTAAATTCACACATATACCCATCTACAACCCTTATAAGGAAACTTATCATCAAGTGACCTGGCATGTAGTATCATTAACAACCCATAAAACCTATCAGACAGTGTCACATTTCTCACAAATGGACCCTCTTCTTCTAGCTGCATGCCTCAGCTGACACACATTTAGAAGACACAAGTTTTGTGACAGAGTAAATAATACCAGCTTTCTGTGAAAAACATGACTCTGCTATTGTAAGCAAACATCTAGAATATTAAATGTATTATAAACAGATGACAATTTTATCTTGTTGTCTCGCAGTGTTCAAACTGTTTTTTATGGAGAAACAGCTTTGTCACCTTGTTAAATGGCTGAAAGCTAGGCTGAAGCTATTCTTAAGACAAGTCACATGTTTTAAACAGCTATATATATTATAGAATATATTCAAGAAAACAAGTTATACTTTTCACTGTTAGGGAGAATAGCACTTTTAAAATTTTTTACTGAACAGGCTATTTTCTAATCTGCTAAGATTTTGAAGGCTAATATAAACGAAGTTTGTTTGCAACCAGATAATTTCTGTGAAATAATGCTGAAAGTGATTTGTCTTTCTTTATGACACTTCAGAAATCTAGAACTCTTATTTTGCTTCCTGCTACTAATTGTCAGCTCTGGATGGCTTAAGTATAGAGGGAAGCCAGAAAAGCCATCTGTTTGGAAGAATGAAAAAGCCTAGTTGTTTTACTCATTTCCTGGGCAAAATGAAGAGCTGAAAGGTTTTCAGTGAGAAAACTGCTTAGACTGCACTAAGCCAGATGTATATGGGGAATTCAAAAGGAATAAATGGAACAGATTTTTCTTAGTTCAGTATAAAATAGTTGTATAGCAAATATGAAGAAACCACTTGCCCCTTTAAGCAGATAATCTGTAAATTTTCCTGTAAATTTTCCAAATCTCAGGTTTGCTTTTCCGAATGAACTTACAGGATGAACAACAGGATAATCTATCAATCAAGGAAAAGAAAAAAAAAATCAAATGTTAGCAGTATCATTATAAATAAATGCCTATAATACTAACTTGAAAGAAATTTCTTGGCTTTAGTCCTTTTAAGAAAACCTAGGACATCCTAGCCAATCACTATATAAGTTTCGAATCCGAGAAGCAGGTTTCTTAGATAATGCAATAGCGTAGCACATCAAATTACACCAGATTTCAGAAGAAAAAGTCAGGTCTAGATAGGCATATTTAACTTTTACTCCACAAATGAAAACTGCTTCATCCACGGAATATATTTTATAGCCAAACATATTGCTAACACCTTATGCTGATATCCCACTGTCAGTGAGACATACCTCTAACTCAACAGATACATGAAATAACCCTGCTCTGGGGATCTCTTTACCAAGATACAGGTCCATACAAATTTACAAAAGGCTCTAAATATAAATTTTCAGATGTCACTGAGTGTTGCACTCTGCTGGAAGGACAGATTTCTAGGAGTACATTATCATCTAGCCTCCAGAATAGGGACTAAAGCATTATTACTTGTTAGCTCCAGTCTTCTGACATCTCTACTTGGATAGCTTCATCAGAAGTTAATTCCTACCAGCATAGCTCTGTCAACAGAACACTAAGCATTCTCACATGACTATGTGATTCCCAAGCAAAGCTAAACAGACTTTCACATCAAATATGATATCATCAAGGAGAAGAAACAGTATAATTAAATAAAAAAATCCTAAATAAATTATCTTCCATTGAGCCAGCTGCACACAGTAGGTTTGCAAATCACAGTACAATATCTAGACAGAGCTGTAAAATTCAAATGCAAGATCTCTTTACCACTGTCAGGGACATGTAGCAACAATGGATGTGGCCGTTCTCCCTTAAATTCAGATTTGGCAGGTTTGTAGCGTCTCACCACAGAGAGCTTACCCTACAGCAGTTTTTGTCAAATAGATATTAGGGGATACCTTAAAACATGTTTTTGCTGCATTCAGGCAGCTCAACAGCTGACAATGACAGCATTCAAATAAAATATGCAGAGTTATCAAAATGGTTCTGAGTTTGTCTGATATGAATTAATAAAAATAGCTATTGCCCCTTTTCATCTTATCTTGATACAGCTTTTGAACAGTGAATGAAGACTTTAACTTCCCTAGCAACCTTCAGGCCATTACTGATGGGAAGACTGACACCCATTACAGCAGTCAATTGCGTGTCATTTCTTTATTTGAAAACAAAAACCAACCTTTATTGGATGTACCTAATCAAGATCACTACTCCAACATAGAACCAAAAATAATTACTGTAGTGCCTCCAGCCACAGTTCAGTTAAGAGACTGGAGAAATAGATTATGTGC
This sequence comes from Strix aluco, assembly GCF_031877795.1. Classification (NCBI taxonomy): domain Eukaryota; kingdom Metazoa; phylum Chordata; class Aves; order Strigiformes; family Strigidae; genus Strix; species Strix aluco. The sequence continues at coordinate 13,831,871 of NC_133938.1, forward strand.
ATTTATATCTATCTCTATATATATCTATCCCTAGACACAGGACTAATTTAGATTATACTTGCAGAAACAGCTTTCTGGACTACTCAAGCTAAATAATGAATTTGCATCACAGAATTGTCTTCAGAACTTCGTTCATTTCCTAATGTTCCAGCCACAGGAAAGGAAGAAACTGGCCTTTAAGTCAGTATAACATGGGATAATTTTACAGCTAACAAGCAGGTCATTTTTATTTGCTTTATTAAGCAGAGAGACTACTTAGCTCTCACCTCTGAAGCATACTATGAAAGTGCCTTATTTTACTACTGAGTAATTCAATAGCTCTTCTGCTAATCTTTTTCCCTCCAGTTGTACTGTTCAGCTACATCACACAGTATCTGAAGCACTCTCCTCAATGGTGGGGGTTTAGATGAACAATTAGCTATACTACTAGCAAAAAAATTCGTAAGTTCAGAGAAATCAACCTTTGAGCTGGTAAGTCCCCCACACCACCCACACAGTTTTCTCCAGAAGAGAGGCTTAAAGTTACCAGACTGAACAGCAGGCTTTTAACAGCTCAAATCTAGATTTCCAGGCCTGAAACAAGGACTCCGATGGATTTTTCCCTTCTTGAAATGACAGCTTCCCTGGCACCCAAACACATTGCTGTGTTTCCTCAACTAGAAACAAATGAACAAAGAATCCAAATAGTCTGGTGAAAGGCTTATGGAAAAAAATTATTTCCACAGTCCCTTCTTGAGATGCATTCTTTCTTTGCTGTGAATCAGACAGCTCTTCACAGTAAAGGCTTCTCCTTTACCTACTCTCTGAATTGTTGCCTTCCCTCCAGCATACACAAGCCATCCATCTGGAGTTCTCCCACACTCTTACTTTAAAAGGCTACTTCCATTTCTGTGGCATGAAATCTCTTGTAGAGCTCTCAAAGGGCTAAAAGCAAGACAGTCATCCCTTTGGAACACAAACACATCTATTTCATCTCTGCAAACTTGGGGTTTTTTTTAAGCATGACAAACAGTTGTAGTGTGAAGATGCCTTTTACTGCAGTGACAGAGGCATTTCACAAACTCTGCTAGTTTAAAAGTGTCTCATTCCTGGTCTGTGTGCATCACAGTTTAAGATTATGTTTGACTATGGATTCCCAGACACCCAGTGGAAATGACTGACAAAACTGCTAGATTTCTAGGTTTCTAATAGGCTACGTAAGCCCAGCACAGGTCACCATTGCTAAAGCTGAGGCAAATATCCCTACTCATCTAGGAAAAATTGTTCACTATTATCCAGCTATTATTTCCATATTGGAACTCTTGCATCTTCAGCATTCTTTTAAGCAACAGAACAACTTCATTTTCAACATCAAGTCTTGTTGCTCTTCTCTGAAATAACCTCTCCTCAACTTCTATTTTATCATCACATAGCATCCAAAATTGGGAACAGTACAGAGCAGATCTCACAACAAGCACAGCACCAAGTAGAGCAGAATAATTACCTCCTGTGCCTCACATCTGATGCTTTTGTTACTATTACCCAGAACAGGTTTTGTTTTGGTATCCCTGGATTTTAACTCTTAGTCTGACCTGCTATAATACCCAGAACACTTAGCACAGAACTACTTCATTCCCCTGTCAAGCCGATGTCCCTAACACTCCATGCATTCTTCTCTTGCAAGTTTTACAGGGGCAGTCTGTTCCATCATCCAGATTATTAATGAAAACACTGAATAAACTGGTAAATCTGATCACCATACAGTGCTTTAACCAAGAAAACATTTCCCAAGTTTCCAACTAAGAACACCATGTAGGAAAAATTACTCCTAAAGTATGCAGACCTATTTGTTGTTATTTAGCTTTAGTATGTTAGAGAACCTTACAAATAGCTTAAATGAGGTAAAATCTTAGGAAAAAAAAAAAAAAAACGGTATAAATCCAGCTTAGTTTAGTTACCCCAATATGGAAAAAAAAGGACAAAAAATGGAGGTTGGAAGTTAGAACATCCTTCCACAGGCCAAGATCAGCAAGTTACTATTGACTGTTTGTAAGAAAATTAACTTTATCAGTAAGACAAGTCTGTAGTAGTAACTAATGTATTTACCTTACATACAGACATAACTTGATATTAACTTCAGTTGCCTTATCTGCTAATATAAAATTGTCCAAATGCACTGTCAAATACTGAAAGTCTCTGCTCAATGTTTCCTTACATTCACACCTATATACATGCAAGGCTTCTCAGCTGCTGATGTCCTGATGTCCCATAACCTCCCCCGGAATTTAAAGAACACTTACATAAAAGTTCAGAAACTTAACAGGCTGGCCAAGAGTTACCTGCAATACAGTTTAAAATTGAAAAATGTTTTCCTTATGTACCAGCCACATAGTTATTGGCTTCATACTGCTGTCCATTTACCTCTCTTATTTGCATTGCTGTGCTTTTAGCTCTAGTTCTTCTCAGGCAGGCTGAGGAAAATACTGGGATTAACATTCAGACAGAACTGACTCCTCCCACACAGCACATTAGCAAGTACTTATGGTTGGAGGACACTTTTTCTAGGGCTCTTATAGGTGGCTTTTTAACCAGAAGGGCTTTAAGTGTTTTACAAAGTTCAAAACCAGTTTAATTTTATGCTAGATACAAAATTATCCAGAAGAATGTTATGTCAGCATTTTCTTACTTTGGAGCTAGAACTGTCATCATCATTGCCTAAACATAAAGTGGTGAAGAAATACAGTTATATGGTGTGAGAGCAGTACCACAGCATTACTTCAGAAGTTTTTGTATTGATGTAATAAATGAAAAGCGTTTAAGAAAGCTTTTTTCCCCCCTCTTCCACAGTTTAATTTTTTTTTTTTAATTGATCCAGCCTTGAATAGTGCTGCTTATTTGGTAACAATATCAGGCAAAACCAAGAGCAAGTGCCATTCTGCATTCCAATATGAATCATTCAGTAAAGTTTTGCAATATATACATTTTATCCAGCTTCTGACATTATAGGTCATCATGCCAATGAAAATTTTTAACAATACAATAAAATCCTTCAAATGGAACTGTTTATGAATGTAATTCAAGAGACCAGACAATTTAATTTCTGAAATTTATATCACTCATGTCCATAATCATTTTACATTTCACACTTCATGCTCTCAAACATTACCCTAGAGAAGACTAAATCTTTTTGTCACATATACTATTAAAGACACTAGCCAGGTTTATAGAGTTACAGAAGACTATAATAAGATGTAAAATTTAGTAGGTAATAAGTTATGACATTTGCTGACTAAAACAATATTCAGTCTACATTAATGTTTGATCCATTCAAATACAGTAAGTATTTGGATGTTATATACTACCCATTTCATATACTTACAGTGCAAAATAAGTGAGAATTTTTTCCTGAGCATTTAGGAAATGAAAATCCTTTTTCTTTAAATTGATTGCAATCCATTTAAAATATACTCCCCATATGCCTAGGCTTGTCAAGACTGTACAGTGAAGACAGGCAAAAGTTTGTAGATATCAGAAGCCCAATTCAGAATCAGAAGGGTTATTGAACATCTCTAAAATTTGTCCCCATTTTTCAAGTTTAAGGATATAACAGGATTTTGACCAAATATACCAAAAACTTCAGAAATTACTTTTTTTCCATTGACCAAACACTCAAAATGTACAAACCACATGTCTTCCAAAACAGAGAAACAGCCTCTATTTAAACAAATTGTAATACATATTTCAACTTACTATTCTGTAGTTAATGTAATGCCCAGTGAGTTGTGCCTCCAACAGACATAAGAGAATAAAATTTTTAGGAATGTATTTTGGGCATTTTGTAAGGAAGGTGGATTCCTTACAAGTTCATCTTTTTCTCAATAGCTACAGACCATGAGTTTCTAATTCAATCTTCTCCTCTGTTTGCAAGATATCGGGTTCTACTGGAGGAACAGGTGGTCTGAGTATAATCTCTGGACCTCCACCATAGATTGACTGAAGAAAATTCCATGTTCCTTCAGATATTTGTCCAGAATCTGCACCTGAAAACATTTTTAAAGTTTTAATTACTATTTAGAATAATTCTTTCATGATTTCTTTGAAGTCCATAACAAAGACAAAAAGAAAAAAAGAATATAGATTCAAATTTAAAACCCTAAGCTGAATTTGTACTTTATCTTGCACCAACTGCCAAACCCAATGACATACTTTGTGTTACTTTTATACTTCTAGATCCTTACAACTACCTGCTTTAAATTATCCAGTAGTTAACATACCTCAAGCATAAAACACATGAAGGTTCTGCGATAAACACCTTATCTGATATTTATGAATCCAGCTGACAACTAGTAGCTTTTGGTACACAGGAAACAATGATTCATATTAATATAAGGACATGCAGTCCTGTCAATTACACAGTAAAGTTCAAGGACTCAAGATTCTTGTTTCACCAAAGAAATTAATATCGATTGTAAAGAATAAGAGCGAGAGAACCACAGTGGAAGTCTCAGAACCCCAGAGAGAAACCACTGTTAGGCCATTAACAGCCCCACTAATGCTCCTTGTATGTAGCACTGATGGGTCAGGCTGACTTTTTAGTCCACAGATTACAATCTTTGCTTATGATTCCATTCCTTTGGCTAGAGGTCCTTCTCCTGTCTCAAGTCTGCATCCAACAATCGTTTCTGATTTTCCGTAACCTTTTATAGTGGCAAAGGGCAAGGGACCATCAACACATCGCCCCTTCAATACAAGGATCCTGTCTGATACAGTTGAAGTGACTTCTTCACACTAACCTAGGCAGAGAAGACAAATTTCCTACTCTACCAGAATAAACCCCCTCTTCTTTAAGCAACTCATGAAAAATCTGCCCCACAGCAAGTTTCCAATACCCTTATTAGATACTATTCTTCTCCCACTACTGCCTATACTTTTCTGTCCTCACCACCTGATTCAACAGGCCTACTACTGTACTTGATGTATAAAAATTTTCCAAAGAGGAAGGATACAAAGAGCTGCACATTTGTTTACCTACGCTAACTCAATCATGCAAAGCTTCATCTGGAAGTCATGAAGCACATCCTATGCCAGTACTAATGATATTACGCCTCGGTTTTACTCATTTAGGTTCATGTTCTCAAAATAACATCTCCACCTCTGTAGGCCCAGGAGTAGATGCTTATCCAGATTCCAGCTCTTCTAACAGTCAGGTTTAACTGAACAGGCACAGTGAACTAAGGCACTGGGATCAGGACACTGGATCACAGAAATATGTAATACTCTACACTATTTAGTGGCACTCCCACCTCTTCTCTCATGACTTAAAAGACAAATTTTCCACAGACTATTTGTCTTCATTTTTACCCAAGTTCTAATTTGAATCAATATAGCTGAAGGTAAGTCAACAAGTGGTTAATTTGCTATCAATTATCGATTGTAAAATGATTTTTTTTTTTTTCTGGCTACATGTCAGTCAGATGCTTTATACCTTGTATTTAAATTCTACATTAGCACTTAAATCATTAAAAGGTACTGCAAAACTCATGAGTGCAAGAACTCATTCTTTTTAAATATACTCTTGACATTTTACAACTGGTGAGGTTTATGCAGGGCCTAGTGGCCTCCAGTGAACTGCCACTGGTAGGTCCACTGTATGCTGAGACATTAAGTTAAATTGGGAAAAAACCCAGTTAAATAAATGTTAATCTTAATGCTGCATTTTTTTTAAGCTGAGCTACAATTAATTTATATATTCATAGGAATTATAAAGTCTTCATAAAGCAGGCCATATTAAATTTTTTTTATCCGTACTTACGAATTTCAAATAAATGGTATTACGCATCTGACTGAAAAATAACAAAGAAATATTTATCTTTGTGTGCTCCAGAAGTTTTTGCAATGTACAGTGGCAAGTAACTTGCAGAAAAATCATAGAATCATAGAATGGTTTGGGTTGGACGGGACCTTAAAGATCACCTAGTCCCAGCCCCCCTGCCATGGACAGGGACACCTTCCGCTAGACCAGGTTGCTCAAAGCCCCGTCCAACCTGGCCTTGAACACTTCCAGGGAGGGGGCAGCCACAACTTCTCGGGGCCATTTCATCCAGTGTCTCACCACCTTCACAGTAGAGAATTTCTTTCTTATTATCTAATCTAAATCTGCCTTCTTTCAGTTTAAAACTGTACCCCTCATCCTATCACTACACTCCCCGATAAAGTGTCCCTCCTCATCTTTCCTGTAGGCCCCCCTTAGGACTAGAAGGCCACTAGAAGGTCTGCCCAGAGCCTTCTCTTCTCCAGGCTGAACATCCCCAACTCTCTCAGCCTGTCCTCACAGGGGAGGTGCTCCAGCCCCCTGATCATCTTCGTGGCCTCCTCCGGAGCCGCTGGAGCAGGTCCATGTCCTTCTTATGTTGGGGGCCCCAGAGCCGGACACAGCACTGCAGGTGGGGTCTCATGAGAGCAGAGGGGGAGAGCCACGTCCCTCAACCTGTTGGTCATGCTTCTCTTGATGCAGCCCAGGACACGGTTGGCTTTCTGAGCTCTGAGCACACATTGCTGGCTCACAGTCAGTTTTCCCTCCACTAATATCCCCAAGTCCTTGTCCTCAGGGTTGCTCTCAATCCCCTCATCACCCAGCCTGTATTTGTGCATGGGATTGCCTCGGCCCATGTTCAGGACCTTGCACTTGGCCTTCTTGAACTTCATGAGGTTTGCACAGGCTCACCTCTCAAGCCTGTCAAGGTCCCTTTGGATGGCATCCCTGCTCTCCAGCGTGTCGACCGCACCACACAGCTTGGTGTTGTCAACAAACTCGCTGAGGGTGCACTCAATCCCACTGTCCACGTCGCCAACGAAGACGTTAAACAGCGCCAGTCCCAATACCAACCCTGAGGAATGCCACTGAGCAATAGCATTTACTTACTGTGGTTTGTTTCCCTCTGAGAAGTAGCTCTCAATTCAAATTAGGTTTCAAGATTCAAATAACTGCATACAGATATATGGCAGTCTAAAAGCCAAGCATCTCCCAATTCACATTAAGAAACCCCAAATCAAACCAAGTGATTCAAAGGAAAAGCATACTTTCACCATTTTAAAGTTACTCTGCGCCTCATTCTACACTCTCATCTGCACTTGGATTAGTCTATTACAGATAGTAATTCTTTATTTTAAGAATAAGCTGGTCCCCCCACAATGGGCACAACACAGATTCACTAGGAATTGCCACTTTACAGTAGCAGTTAAAAAAAAATTCATAATAATTTTTTGAAACTTCAACAAATAGATCATAAGGAGCCCAAAGCTGCAGCAATATTGGACACCTACCTTGTCTTAGCACAGCATTTCCACATTTTGTTACTGCAATCTTAGCGTTATCAATAGGACCAGGAGGATCTAGTGTGACAGAGAGATGATTAAAATCAGGAGAGCTGAAAACAAACAGCAGGTTGGAAGTTCTATTTTCAAATGGAAGGAGAAATAGCTCGTTTGTTTACTGCTTGTTCTTGTACTGCTTAACAGTATGTTCTAAGTTGTTAAAAGCTAATCAGAATTTCAATTAAGAGCAAGTTTTTCAAAGCATTCATGATTACAGTAAGTCTTCAAGCAATGTAAAACACAAATTAATCCTAATTCTTACCACTAGCAAAGTTGTCCTGGAGCAGACTCAGACAAGACTGTAGAACATTTTATGAGTGTTTTCCTTTCAAAACTTTAGAGGCACATAAAGGAGGCTAAAATGATATTATTATAGTTGTTACTCAGTTCTCTATGAGTTTAGGCTCTGACAGTGAGGTCACCTTTCCTCCAGAAGCTGTAGCATTATCGATCAGTTTGCACAGCAAAATCCATGGCCCTCTTGTACTCAGATCCAATTTTCCTGCTGCTGCTAACAGCAGACCCCCTGCAAACAAGCAACATTCTTTCCACAACTATCCCATTATCCATTCTTGTGAATTATTTGACTGTTCTGTAATTTGGTTTCTGGATAAATTTGTAACCTATAAAACCTGTCTTAGATGTTTGTTTTAAGAGCTTTTGCCACCTTCTCTATCTGTTCTTCCTACAGTCTTCTACCAAAGCAGAAACAATCTACTTAAAACAAAACAGTACCACTACATGAGGAGAAAAAGGAAAAAATTGCCCATATTTTAAAATGGGAGCGCAACTTACCACTGTCTTTACCCTTTACAAATCCTTCCCATTCTCTGAACCATTGCATACTGATGCAGTAAAACGTCGATGGAGATCCTTTTTCTCGGAATGCTCTATTAAGCTGAAAGGAAAAAGAATCCATGTTTTTCTGAGTTTTTTTACTTTAAACTACTGAATTCTTTTAGGTACTGTATAATATTACAGCATAATATTACACTGCTACAGAACACTGTAAAGAACTACTTGACATCAGAACAGTAAACACCTGGTGAATTCTCATGGTGAGATTCTGATGTAGTTGTAGCCTTCATATTAAAAGATGATTTATTCTTTACTTGAGAATTTATTTATTTTTTCCTGAAAACAGCAACAAGTTCTTCTTAAGTACAAGTGCTTACCTACCAAACACTACTGGATAATTACTGTGAAGGCTGAACTTTCAAGTAGCAAAAGAAAGCAGAAAACTTATTTTTGTAAAATAAAATAAAACAGTGTTTTGAAATATTTGCTCCATAATTTTATGGAATGTTCTTTGTGTGATGAACTGTCTGTGTTTGTTTTCCCCATAATATTTTGAACACATGCCAGTATGATCCCAAGCAAGGCATGGTGAACAAATGCAATGGGACTTCTCATGACTTTTCTTTGCTTCAGTTTAAAAAACATGAAATATTTTTTGTTTCTACTATTTTAGAATTTAAAAAAAAAAAAAAATCCACATCCTGGTCTTCTGAGTTTCTGTTGCAAGACAATGTGAATGACTGTATAAATTACAAAAACCAACTAAGTAAAGAGTTTCAGTTGCATTTAACTAAATTTGTTTCTATCAAAAAAAATGTATTTTTTTTTCTAATTAAGATTTTAGGAAGTTTAACATTTTATTCTTTTTCAGAGGCTACAGATGTTTTCATGTTATTAAGAAATATGCAAAAAGTCACTTAAACCTTTAAAACCATTATATCTCTTAGCTCTGTAATAATATAGCTATATTTCCCCCTTGAAGCCATGAACCTAAAGCATCAACACAACTTCTTAAAAGTTTCAGATAGAATAAGTTTTGCAATCATTCCCTAAAGCAATCTTTACAGAGGATAACATAATTTTCTGTCTGCTAACCAGTAACAATACTTGCACAACAGTGCACATATAATCATTGTTTATACTGGAAAGATGCTGATAGCTAAAGCAACTGAAGTTGACTCAATGTTGTTAATAATAATTACTATTCAGTGGTAAACCAGACTAAAGAAAAAAATAATTACTGAAAAGTTCAAACGCAGTTAAAACATGGAAAAGCTGACACAACCTCTGAAGTGTGATTAAAGCACAGACAGAACTGAAAGAACAGCTGCAATTCTGTTGTACTCCTGCTCATGAATTAAGATTGCAGAAACGGGACTCCAATAGTTCTGCATTTATTTTCACTGAAAACTTCAAAACATATTTTTGGTTTAAGAACTACAAAGTCATTACTACTAGTTATTTCACCACTGATGCACATAGTCTCTAACTCATGGCAAATACTGTAGCTGCTTGGTATTAGTATTACAGAACTATTACAATACTAAGGTATTTACTTCACATGGAATTATTTGTTTATTTATGTCTCTAATGTTATTTTTAAAATAAGAACTAGAGATAAAGATTACGATTAACTTTTTGCTGGCATAGTATTACTGCACAGATCAGATCACTGGCAGTATAAAGAACAACTGCCCATGTGACTGCACTCTTTTATAGTATGGAAACTGTAAAAGTTTCCATACTATAAAAAAGCAATTTAAGAAACACATTACATATTTTCTCTAAGTAGATTTCCATATAAAGAGTTACCTGGGATATCACAAGACCATTACTGTTGCCTACAGGAAAGAAGGGATTCTATATAGGTATACAGATATTTAATAAAGTCCGTTTGTTACAGGAATCACCTATGCACTTCTGGTAATCCCTTGGGTCAACTCATGAATATCAGGTGATGTCAAAAAGTAGAATGAATAAGTGTTTACTTTTTTACCCGAATAAACATTTCCAATTCATTTTTCCTTCTTTTTTCAATTCTTTCAGACTCTATTTGGCAGGTGTGACAAACATACAAATGGTTAACAGCTGGTCCTCCTCCATACCTGCAGTAAAAGTAAAAAAAACATTAACCTTGTGGAAAATACCATGTAAAAAGATCATGCACCTGTAGGCATCACAACTGTCACCTTCTTATAATATGTAACAGAAGTCGGATATATGCCAGTCATACAGATCCACAAACGTCATCATTTATTTTCCTAGTAATATTTTGTACTCTATCCTAAGACATAATCATCTTCCAAGTTCTGACTGCCTACAGCCAGTGTAAACGATCTCAAACTCTGCTGTATCACATCCTTCAAAAGGTGTTACTATGGGAAGAACATGTCAGTGAGCAAATATTCTGAAATTAAAGGCCTCTAAGAAACAGCTTATTGGAAATGTTGCAGCCATTTCTATCTTAAACAGGTTCCTCCATTCCACTGCAGACTCATCAGTTTGCTACTTCCCTGACATCAGCCTCTAAACTTGTTTATTGTTTTGTTCTTAAAAAGTTGTTCTCCATGACCCTCCTCTCCATATGTTCCTTGTGTGAAACTACATAGATGAAGTTCTCAGGGGCACTGTTACTGAGAAGCACAGAAGATACCCCCCCCTCTCTCTGTGTATATATATGTATCATTATGAACATGGGCAGCATTTGCTAGCCTGGAAGCTGCAAGCCTGATAAAATATTCTTGAATAACTAGCAGCCTTAAGAGATGCATTTACTACAACAGAAAGGTTAAAATTAAAATATGCACTGACATAAGAATATTCCAGGTTCTACTTTATAGCTGAATAATTATTTTTGTCAGAGCTGTGTTCTCGTCCAATTTTCTCTTCTAAAACTTCAGATTTATTCCAAGAATCTTACATTAAGTGACATAAAAGAGCGCTCTTAAGTATAGCAACATGAATTACAAGTTCAAAATATGTACTCTTAAGCAAGAGTGAAAAATAACTTTGTTTACTTAGTGAATAAAATTTTAAAATCTGCCATGGAAGGCATTGCTTCTTTTTCCCCTTTTAGACTGGTATGGTTGTCAGTCCATAAAAATAATTTGGGGTACAATTTTTCTTCCCCCAATACAGAAGTGTTGTATTTTAACTGAAAATTAAAGCATTACTTCAGTGCAACAGCACTTGTCCATAAAAGTTTTTCTGTATATACTCAATCATCCCAACATAACATGTGTTTAATAAAATGGTCACCCACCACTTAAATTGCACCTCTGAAGATGACACTTCATCTTCAGACTGCATTGATCAGTTCACAAGTTTTTAACTGAAATGAGTCAAGTATGGATTATACTATGTTTTCTTGAAGCAAGTCTGACCCCAAAGTATTTGCAATTGAATAGGAGTAGTGCCACATGAGCAGCAAAGTAAGTATGTCTGGGGCATGGATTGTCAATTGGCATCCTAGATGAATATCTCCTTTTCCTTAATACTATTCTCAGTAAAAGTCAGCTTCCACCATAATTAGCTTCCTCACCCTAAATTGTCACCCACTGCCGCCACTGTACTCTCACATAATTCTGAGATAACAGCAAGACAAAAAGCAAAACATGGTTGCTTCAGAGCTACTCTGTGTTGAAGGGTGCATGCACCAGTCAGGAAGCCAGACAGAACACACAAATATTTAGCAATAACAATTTATGCCTCCTTTCTACCTAGCAGATTACTCTCGAAATCTGGAGGACCGTATCATCTCTGGCCCTCTATCTTTCTATTAAATGATTGAAGTTTAACATCTTGTTAAAAAAGTTTACAGAGAAAGGAAATTAATGAGAAGCTTAAAAACATCTTCCTTCAGAGTTAACAAATATTTCTGCATACAGAAAATGGATAATGCCTTTGCTGGTTGGAAGAAAAATTCAATACATCTAGGAAAGTGGAAATAGGCTGGAAACAGTATTGTTCCTATTTTTCCCTTGTGTCCACTGAAACTTTAAAACATAGCTATAGTGCTTAGATGGCAGGAAATTAACAGCTAAAAATACTTAATGCAAGTGCAATACAGTGTTCTTAAGGTGATCAGCAAAGCTCTTCTGCAGCTTTTTGTTACTTTAAAAGGAGACACATCTTGTAAGAATCCCTCCTTTATAAGCAAGCACTTAAAGCTGACCTACGTTAAGAAGTGTGGAGTAGTTATACTGAAAGCTTATATGTAAGTTATTTTGAAGCAGTACTGGCAACTGAGGCTATGGATTCAATGCCAACATAAAACAAAAGCTGTCTCCAGCCAACAAGAGAACAGGAAGCCGATACAGAGAGCTCTTTCAAAATACCTCTTGCAAAGCATAGTTTTGCAGACCTACTTTGTGTCATTTTGTACATACCATACATGTTTATTGGTTTAATAGTATTATCCCACTAACACACTACTTTATGTAGTCTTTTAGCATTACTTTGCACAACTAAACTATATAAATTGGCCATTTGCAATTTTCTCACTTTGCTTTGTGCCTAGAGTATATATAATTTTTTCTGAGCCACTAATTCTGAAGTCTGGTGTTGCTGCTTGGCACGTATTTGCTCTCAAACCGTATCACTGGATTTTTTCCAGTTACAGTACAAAACTTACCTGCTATACAGATTATCCCATATATTTTGAGGTAGCATTACAACTAGGTCCTCTATGAAGTTAGCTTTGTGTGGAGGAACACCTGCAGAAGGAACAAAAGCAAACAAACAAAACCAACAAAAAAGAGACTTGCAGGTTTCTGGGGGGGAGACTATGTTAGTGGTCTCTAAATAAAAAAAAAACAAAACAAACAACCTTTCAATGAATTCAGAGAAACCATGTGAAACAAGTCTGACCATAGTATAATCTATTACTGTATTTAAAGAGACCACTCTAATTTTAGTCTTCTATGAGGCTGAACAGTTTATAAATAACAGAAGCAAACATGAAAGATGAAAATCAAAGGGCTAGAATCCTTTCTGGATACTGATCGTGAAATGCTTCTTAAGGTATACAATTAAAATATTTAACATTTTGTTTATGCATGTAAACACATTAACAGTCTATTCAAAATCCACTTATTTGCTGTAGACCTTTTTGAATTACTTCAAACAACATGAATGCTTGAAAGTAGTGAAATTTTGAGGGAGCCAGAGATAGAGGGGCTTGCACAATAAGAAGCATTGAGTTGAAGCACATAGTGAGCAGTAACGTGTTATGCAGGAATTCTTCTGAATAGGGAAAATCTAGTAGTTTGGGCACTCGTACAGGAGTCATTTCTGTAGCCCTACAAAAGGAAAGCCACAGCCACAAGGGCTCACATGTACACCTGCAAAGCACTACAGGGGCACAATATTCCTACATTAAAAGTTTAGTTCAGCAGCAGGGGCAGCACCTCTAACTGCTAATCTAATATAGATGTATTTTTTACTAGAAAGTAGGTATAACACCACCACACAGTAATGATTTCTTGGAATGTTAGCACTCAAATATGGGTATTTCCCCAAATATGTTTTGCTTAATGTAATTCTCTCATTATTATTAACATTTATCACAAAGTAAAATTTTTACACTCCTATACAAAATATACAGAATAACTACTCTATTTTCACACTGCTATGCACTAGATACTCTGCATCAGACCAATTTCTTGTTCTGCAGCTTTCAAACCTTCTTGTTGCTTACAGCACATAGCTGAGAAAAATATTTAGATTGACAGACCAAAGTATTAAGGATGATGATAAAGTGACAGGATTTTTCAAAATGGGAATATACATGTTTAGGAAGCAATCAGGTAAGCCAAACTGTTTCTCTTCAAGAATCAAAAAAGCTTATAAACAAATTTAAATGTTCAGAGATAAGAAAAAAAATATTGGAACTTCACACAGTATCATTTCCAACTAGTCAGCTCCTAAAATGAGAGAAATAATTTCCTTAAAAGTTATAGTTCTAATTTACCTAAGAAGTTATAGAAGTTGCAATATGAAATTACTATATTCAGATTCCTTTAATTAAAACAAGCATACATCCCTGTATAGCTACAAGTTGACAGACAAATTCTTTTTAAATGATACTCAGTTACAGTCTCACCTCCATGCACACAGAGAAAGTCATTATTTGAAATTGGTCCTGGCTCTGCAAAAGTCTTGAATTTATTTAACCACTGTCTGGAAACATAGAACTGCAGAAGACTTGGTTCCATCATATTCAGTAGACCTGATATCCTCCGCCTCTCTCTCTGTGCTTCTTCACTGCTCTTTCTATTACACAAATAGAAATAGTTAAATAAATATACATCTTTGTGTACAGCGCAGATAAATTTACTTTGTGAAAAGAAAACTGTACTTTCAAGTAAATTACCTGGGCCATGTCTATGGCATGAAGTAGTTGACTTAGCATATAAAAAAAATTTGTACCTTTTATGCACAGCCAGAGCCACCATCTAAATGTGTGGCAGGATCCTAGACTGTCACGTTACAGAACCATGTGTTACAAGAGTCAGGAAAGAGTGGGAAGGGCGGCGAAGAATCCTTGCTCTGTTAAACCTATCCTTGTCCTTAGTTGTGACAAGCCATGGCACAGGTGGTATCATGCTGACAAGAAAACTTTTGCCTGCTTAGTTCAACAACTCAGAGACTCCTGAGAGTTCCCATTCAACCTACCAGCCTGAGAAAGCAAACAGCTGACTGTAACAGAGACAGCGGACTATACTGCAGAGGTGATTACTACCACAGGAGAAAGAGATAAGGCTCTGCTCATCTGCCCATTTCCTCTAAGCATCTTTTGAGCTTTGCAAGTTGTACTCCTGGGGCAGATGCTCCTTACGTACCTTCAGTAGTAAGGTTGAACAGTAAGCAGATGGGGTATTCCCCTATTTTTCCTGTATCTCCCTAACTTTTCTCACTGAGGCTGCTGCTGCTGTCCAACTGGAAGTATCTCTGCTCTCCTGTTTTTAGCTTGAATAGAATGTCTCTTCTCCAAAAGCAGGTTTGAACCATTCATTCCGTTCTCCAGAACTCTGACCTGAAACTTGACTCAGCATCACACAAAAGCTGGGCCACCTCAGTTCATTTACAGAGTGGAAGTTGACTCAAATAGCTGACAGAAAAGCTGCAGGTAGACCTAACAACTATAGCAACAAGGTTATTTATAGCATAGCAAAACAAGACTAAAAGAATAGGAAAAAAATCAAACGCTATGAACCCAATTAAAATACATTACTTGTTTAAATTCAGATCAAAATTATTTAACAAAAACCTTTAAAGTCTGCAAATGAAATTCAAGTAGGTAAAAGTTCACTTTCCAGCCGTAATTTAAAAATGCATACATATCTCCACTAAGCTTTCTAAACTGTGCTCAAATAATATCTATTTTGTGTGTGTGGTAGTGTTTTGTGGGTATATTCTTTTTTTAAAACCAAATTTTATTAATATTATTCTTTTATTATTTAAACATGTTTACCCACAATTAGGTACAGTGTTCATTCTTGGCAATACAGCATGACTTCTACATTTTTAAAAGATGTCCTGAGTCAGACTCAGAGGCTTAGCTCAGACAGTGGCAGCTACAAGTGCTCCTAATGAAAGTTAAAACGTTCTCAGAATACATCTCATTCCCTATGCAACTCTGAGACAATCTATTTTGCAGTCAAATTTTAGTGGAAATCTGATCTTAGTACCAGAAATTTACGATTTGAAAATTGAGTTAAATTGTTTTTATTATTTCAAGTACAAAGAATCCTTAGACTGAAGATGATAACAACATGACTTCTTGCCTTTCATTTGAACTTTCAGGAAAAGACCAGCCTATAAATTCCCTGAAATTAAATTACAACACAGTAAAAGCTCTGTTGTTCCACATCCCATCTCCCAAAGACTTTCCACAATTCCCTTTAGAGCTCTACAGTTAAGACTCTGTGTGCAAAACCCACCTTGTGCAGAATTCCTTTCCTCTAATTGAAAATGAGGTAATTGGTGACTAGTTCTAACAGTTGCTTAAAGCTATCTTTCTAGTCATCTTACTATGCTTTATTTATGCTTTACTTAATTTACATTTTAAAGTTCCACACATGTTTTAGCAGTGACAGAGCAAGTGTTAAGGACAAAACTGAAGAATTAAGTCTCTCTCCAGAACAGGTTTTCTTCCATTATAATTCTGTGGGGCAGCTGATTTCTAAAAGCTGCCCAACTGCTTAGAAAGTTATTTACATACCTGACTTGTATGAGTATGATTGTACTTTTAATTTCTTACCTGTAGAAGAGAACATACGCTTCTGCATTTTGCACTGTGGATTCTGATACTTCTGTGACACTTTGGTCATCAAATTCATACCACAAATTATTTAAGTTGTTGCGACAATAAGCTATATAATGTCCACCTAGAGTGTTAGAAGCAAGAGTTATTAAAAAGTGTCCAGAGCTGCCCATTTCACTCTGCAATACATGAAAGGGAAGTTAGCAGACACAACCTGGATACTAACTTCTCTCAAACTCAGAATCAGCTTTTTTAAAAAAATTTCTACCAGCTAGTGGAAAGTTGGACACTGCTTTCAGCCTGTTCTTGAACTCTTCAAGCAGCTTGTTGTCTAAGACACTTTTGAACCATAATATTCAAATCAGAGTAAGACTGTCTGAACAATTTATCCTTATTAGCTTCCACAATGAACTCTTCTCAAACCTTTGTAGCCTTTATAATAGAAATCAGCATAGATATGTAATGGCTACATGATATCAAGACCATACTTAACTGTGTTTTGAAGACTATTCATAATATATTTTAAATTATTACTATTTTTAAACACGTATTCAACTGCCAGTCTTTAAATAATCAAATATCTATAAAATTGATTATGAGAAGCATCATTCAGCAAGCACTAAGGGGAAGATGAAAAAGCATCCAGAAAAAATGGAAACAACTTAATCTAAACAAATGGAGAGTATGAAGGGGTGAGTAACTTCTATAAAAATCTATGAATTTTCTGGCTTCAAACTTTACTTTCCCCTATTTTCCAAATCTTATAAATACTGAAAGCACCTATGCAGAAACAAGCTTAACACACAGCAGTAAGATGTTTATTCAGCTACTCATCACTACCTATAAATAGCAGTTACGGCCTGTTTTGTTGTTAATTGCCAGCAATCATCCAAGAGAACATATTTTTTAAAAAATACTGGCATTGTTGTGGTGCTTTGTGAACTCTGTCCAAAAAAGTAAGGCATGCAATGCATCAAAACTGTAGACAAACAGCAGCTGTGCAGAAGAGTCAATCAATGGGTCATCGGCTGGCATGTAACTTTATTTGTACATTTATACTGTTCACTTTCAATAGTGCATATGGTTTTTTTACTTAGTATTCCAGGATCTGTTAATTTTTTTCCACCTACGGTTTTATTTAGGTGTGCCATACAATTTTAAAGATGTGTCACCTCTTTAACAGCAAGCCATCTTACGGTTCAAGGTAAAAATCACAACATTTATCTTTCACATTATAATTACCAATGCTCATCTATTTACCCTTCAGTGTATGGATGTCATCCTTAAACAGAAGTGCTGATGTGAGTATCAACTGCAAAGACAAAACAATCTTATACTTACTGCTGGCAGTTCCATGATGGCAGATGACAGACAGAAGATCGTAAGTCACTATTTGAGCTGGACTGTCCTTTGCCAGGAAAGGCTGAAGATCAAGGCCTTCCAAGGGAAAGGACACATGGGTCCCAATTTTTGTGGAAAACATAAGTTCATGTCTAAATCTTTTGAGATGTATGCACAGTATCTGTAAGAAGGATCAACAGATTCACTCAAGAACCATACATGCTACTATTTGATATTTAATAACTACACTGGGCATGTCATCTTTTCCTTTTTTCATCCCAAAAGGATCACTTTTCTCTGTGGCCTGAGGCAACTATCACAACCTCTGTGTTCCACAGATTTATTTATTTTTAAATCAACTGCAGCTCAAGGAGTTAGAAATGAACTTATTTTACTGACAGTATAAAAAAAACCAGTCCTGAACAGTTACTGACACTGATGCAGCAATGAACAACATACCTTTACTCTTCCACAATGCATCTATTGCACAATCTTGTCACGAGGGACATTAATTCCTCCTGATTATTGCAGCCATCAACTCATATTTTGAAGCGTAAGACTGGATTACTTTTAAAATGTAAAGTTACAAGCATGACTTACAGAAAAGATTTCCAGTCTGGCTACGGTATTTAATTCTATGATATACAGTATAAGTAAGTTCTGCAGGCTGACAACAATATAGAAAAACTCCATTCTTGCAACTTTACTTTTCATGTACAAGGTTCACTTTCTTACAGGGTGAATAATCAAATGTTGCTGACATTATTAAAACAAATGCCAATATGAAGATACTCTTTCATCATATAACATAAACACAATTTACTCCATGCAACTCATTAGTCTTACCACATTCCTAATCATGCAGAAAAAGTGCTTTAAAGTGCATGTAGTAACAGTACCTCAGGAAATTTTTGCACTTTGCAGAATTTCACTCCATTTCTTAACCTAAGGAAAGAAGAAAAACAAACCAAAACATAACAACCAATACTTAGATCTGAAAAAGTTTTATTTTCTTGTGCTACATCAGCAAAAGTCTAAGCTGAACGTTACATTAGTAAACCCCAAATATTTCTGGAATGTAGGCTAGACAGAGTAGCCAAAATGATACAAACAATGACACTTTAGAAGAAAAAACAATGTGTACTGGTGAAAAATTCAGAGCAGCAAGTGAATATAATCAAGATCCATCTAGCTAACAGTTTCTCTTAGCAGAAAGAAAAGAACTTTATGTTTCATGAAAGCTGATTATTCAGCAAAAGAGAAAAAAGAAAACAACTAAGTTTATTTTTAAGAAACTAGCTACAGCAGATCACCAGTTATATAGCAAGGAATAACACTCCCTTTCCATAAAGGGCTTTGAGCAGTCTTCAGACCACTTCTGTTTCTTGGTTCTTTAGTATTTAAAGCCATAGTTTGTTTATTTTTAACACACTGAAGTGACCTAGTGCATATCAATGAAAACCTGCTAGTAATATAGAGGGCTAAAAGCTCTTATTTTATCCATCAAAAAAAATCAGAAAGTCTAAAATTGTAAGGAACATGAAAAAGAGTTAAGTACATTTGGTTTGCAGTATGGTACGGTGAGTCAGTGCTTCCTGACTCCTGCACCTTTGTAATACTAAATTTCTGACAGCCAGAACACAAGGTAGTATCAAAAGATTAATAGTACTGTGACATATTCAACAGAAATAAATGCCCCTTGAATAACAGAAGCATTAAAGCACTCAAATTAGACAAGTTAAAACAAAGGTAAAAGCCAGCTTACTTTTTACACCTTCCACAGCTATACATGTTATCACCTGCAAATATCAAGAAGAAAACCAGCCATTATTCTCTAAATCCAACTAGTTATCCTTCAAGCACATATATTTGATATATAAAAGTTTCAAGGGAATTCAGGTTGCATTCAATATTTAAGCCATAAGAGTGCTGACATAGCAACTAAACAGAAAGGTTCTCAGGTTTTATGCTTTCAACTATGAAGCAATACAGCATAATCTGAAGAGACGATGCTATATAATTCAAAAGGGAAATAATTCACTAAGTCCAAATTAAGGTTGTGAGAATGAGTATTAATATAGCAGGTTTTGAAATTTTTATGTACTTTCAGTTAATACCATTTCATTAAACCAAATTCAGATTGACATTTCTAAAGCTACTTTCATGGGCATTTCTTGCCTCAAATATTCAGTTGAGTGAGAAGCTTACCTTTTTGAAATGAATGATCCCGTAAGAGCAAGGAGTGACTGTATTACAGTAACAGGTGGCCTTTGCTTAATTGTGTGAAGTTAAGAAGATATTAATCATCTTATTGCGATAGGAGGAAAAAAAAACAGAAGAGATGTTCATGTAATTAACCTCTTACCCTTGAGCTCATCTCTGGCGAAAAAGGCAGCAAGACAATCTTGTAAGGTTACAACTGGACCCCAAAACCAGCTAGGAACACATGAGACAACAAACCTGAAACATCATTGACAGAAAAGAAAGAAAACCAACAAATGTTCTGCCAGAAGAGCAGAAACTGGAATTTCAGGATAGATAAGTAAATAAAACAAGGTAAATATTAGTTACCTTTTGAAATATTCCATAAAAAAAGCTATCCATCCCTGGGGGGCATATGCTTCTCCACATGACCCTGCTTTGACTAGAGATGTCTGATGACTTGCAGAATGGAGTTTAGCAAGATCTTCCTTACCTGGAATAGGCAAGGACAGATCCTGAAAGGTCTCCAGGGTTACAGACAGCTAAAGAAGAAAACAAATGAAACAAAATAAGAGTTAACCTTTAAGAGAAACAGCAATTAAACTGAATTCTGTAAAGTTCACCCATAACTACTAAGTCACTCTGCAGCTGAAAATTCTACTAGGTAGCAAAATAACTATGAATAAGGAAATGTAAGAATTCATTTTCTAAAAAAGAGGAAGAAAAAAAAATTTAGAGAGAAGTTGCAGATTGTTATCACTGAAGCTTTTTTTAAATGTGTTATTAATTAATTGTTGTCTTCCTACTAGTCATACAAAGCACTATGATTTTTGCCTCAGGCTCCTGTTATACAAACTAGTTTCAGAAAGCTTCAGCCCATTGTTTTGTCAGTATTTGACATTATCTTGACCTGATGTAACTGGAGCTGCTGCAAAAGACATCCAACTGGGCATTTTCTTTCTCCCATGCTGGATTTAGTGATCACAGCTGCAGAGTAAAACATCAAGCAAACTTTAAAAATTCTTATTTGTTTTTTGAACTTGCTCACCAGATTACCCTGAGGTCTCTGCATTCTTAGATCTAAAACAAGGGAAGCAGTAAGGGCATGCAATTGCATCAGGGTTAGGTTTAAACCTTACATTAAGAAACTTGTCCCCAATGCAAAGATTTGGATATTTTGCTTTGATACTGAAGCTTTGAATACTATTGCTTTGAAACTGAAGTGGTCCGACTAGACATATTTAGATAATTGACTTTTTTAAAATGATCACGTGTGCTGTTCTAAGTAATTTTATGAGCAAATAGTAGAGAAAAAAAAAAATCAACTGTTCTGAGTTGTACCACATCTTGCAATAGAGGACAATTTAAGAAAGTAGTTAATGATTCATATCACCTGTAAAAGTAAGTGTCTTCACTTGGATTTTCTGAAAGACAGGAGTTTTCTTATCCTTAATCTACCTAATAAGACTGTTATAGCAGTATGATTAGACTACTGTCTTTTACTTTTCTTTGTAACATTGTCTACCTGAGAACTTACAATAGGAGGTATGCATTAGGATATTCAGAACATTACTAAAAACTAATCATATTTAACTGAAGTTGAAGAACAAGCCTCTTTCTCCATCCTTGCTGTCCGATTCTCAAAATGTTATTTTTCAGCTCTGAGTAAATATCCAGCTCAATGAATGCAAGCTAGTCTAAACACAATGTGCTGGTAGTAGCTGCTATTACTATTTAAGTAAACAAGTATGAAACAACCTGCTACAAAAGAATAAAGTTACCAGAGTGTGACTGTATTCATAAAGCTGTTAGTATTTGTACTGGGGCGGGGGAGGGGAAAAAAAAAAAATAAATTAAAAGCTAGAACTTCCCCTCGTTACTCACCCGATCACAAGTCAAGCACTGTACTGAGCTTATTATAGTCCCATCAAATATATCAGAGATAACACTCCTGTACTTCTTGCGCTTCTTCCTTTTCGGTGATGATACAGTTGAAACTATAAAGTGACAAAAATAAAATGCTGAAAGTAAATCAAGATACAGCGCATTCCAATTTCCTTCAGCTTTGCATAATATAATTAGAGATCACACATATTTAGGATCAAATTATGAGCCAAGCCCTGTTTTCTATTTATTGAGTATTTCTTAGAAATTACACAACCAGATTACTGCTAGTACCAGGCAATTCACATAGGTTCCTCAAGCAGTTTATGGGGGCCAAACACCAGAAACTTTTGCCTCTGTTTAAGTAAAACTCAAACTGCCAGTCTTGAAATCTACAGCCTACTGCTACAAGATTCATCTTGGCAGGAATCCCCAAAGGCATAAATTTAAAAAGGCACATTCTATCTGGCATTTAATTTGATTACATCTTTGCAGGAAGTTTTAACCGTGTTGGGCTGAAGAGCTCATACAAAAGCTTACTGTATGACAGCACTGATGACAGTTGGCTGAAGTAGGCTAAATGTACTTCTAGAGTCCAGCCTAGCAGCGGCTTATTAAAAAAAATCTGAAGCCCCAAGCCAGTAACATGCGCTCCCCACCCAAACCCACTACTAATTAGGTAAACACACCAGAGCAGTCTCTTGGGCTCTGTAGATTACTGGAATGGTAGGCTAAAATGAAGACCACAAAACCTCTTCTGGAGTCAGTATATCACCCAAAAGATGAGTCAAAAGTCTTGTAGGAGTCAAAGGCAAACTCTGCCAAAATGCTGACAGCCAGTAACGAAATAGGCAGTGAAACATGGAAATAATTACAGTGAGAAGGAAACCGAATTACTCCAATAAATCTTTCACACAGAACACAACCTCCTTTGTACATGAAGAGTTTGCCCATAAGCAGTACTCTTGTCTTTTTACCATCCAGTAGCGTTATATTGTCTCTGTATCATCCCATACCTAGAAAGATGTCTAAAATAATAAAAAAGTCTGAACTCCAAAGTATCTCCAGCAGAAAGAATGGCCACTAGAAGTAATCTGAAAAACCCACTTTTTCGCAATGCATCAGATATATTTTATTTATTATGGATGCAAACTGCATCATAGAGCCTCTTGCCCAGAATTCTCTAAGGTTCCTTCCAATCACTTATTTTGTCACTAAACAGCTTTAAAATGGTTCTGAAGTCTTTATTGATCAGTGATATGGAGGATGTGCTGTATTTATCCACGCTAACAAACAGCAGGAAGAAGTGGAAGATACTGACAAGCAGGGGCATCTTAAGGTTGTGGCACCTGACATACTCCATGTACTTTCAACAAGGGGGAAATTAAAAAGGCGGCAATAGGTGTGTTGTAATTAGGTATTAGTCCCCAGACACAAGTCTTAGCACACTAGGGAATTTCCCTAGTATTATAGGGAATTAAAAAACCAACAACTTGAGAGCTTGCAAATGGCTGCCACACTATTCCCCTTGTCAGTTCTACTGCATACATATCTGTTTCCTCAATACTCAGTAAAGACGACCAAAGTTAAATTATTAAGAAGTGACAAAAATCAGTAATCTACATAGGAAGAGACCTTTGGATATTATCTGGTATAGTCTGTTCAAAGCCGCTCTAGTTGAACTTTGGAATATCCATCTTCAAGAATCTCAGGGTACCTTTGGGCTCCCATCCCTGTTCCAGTATTCAGCCACTCATTGGAAAGATTTTTTTCCCTTCCATTTAATAGAAATTTACTTTGTGCAACTTGCTTCCATTTCTATTTGCTGCATGGCTTCAAGCAAAGTCTGGCTCTGCCTTCTCTATAACCACCCATAATGCTGATGACAGCAACAGTTCTCCTCTAGCCTTTCATTCTCCAGACTGAACAAACCCAGCTCTCTCAGCCTCTCCTTGTACATGACAGGCTCCAGCCACCTAATACCTCTTCTGATAGACTCGCTTCAGCTTATCTAAAACCCTCCTGTAATAGTGAAGCCAAAACTGGAGACAGAGTACAGATGCAGTGTCAAAACTGCTGAACAAATGAACCAAGGAGGTCAATGATTTAAGTCCCTTAAATCGTTGTCATTTGACATCAGTGCTAAAGCATTAAAAGGGTAACATTAATGCTTACAGAACTTATCCCGGACAGCCTGTTGAATAAAAGAGGATCACAATATTAAAGTTGTGGGAGTTTTTTGGTTTGGTTTAATGCTAGCCTTAAATACATGTTCCACAAAACAAGCTTTTATTAAAATAGTCTGCTATTACAAAAATAAGGGAAAAAATATTTATATATTGTTCCCTGTGCCCTAAAGCTGCACTGTCTTATATCTAAAGGCAGTAAAAGTCTAAACACTCTGGATGCTGATAAACACATCATTCTGTGGAAGGTGCCAAAAGAAATACTCTACACCACAGACAGTAACAACCAGAAAGCATCTAGCATTTACAAGTCTATCTACAGCACAAGTACACATGGCTCCTTAAACCTTAACAGACTAAAATGTGGACTTACGGAACTTCTGCTGAAGATTCAATGTGCTTGTTCTCTGGAAAGCATTACCTTTAAGGGGGGTACTAAGTTCTCACATGTTTCCCCTCTCACCAAACCAGTGCAGTTGAGAAAGTTGCCTAAAAATGTTATTCCATCCTCCCAAAGCAGAGGCAAATACTATTCACACGTCAAAAGAATCAGAATTTTACAGAAGGGAGTCTTACCATATGTCCAGCTTAGATAATGCTCACTGTCCCCACTAGGGATAGGGCATAAAGAAACCCAAAACCTTAAAAACAACACTGCATTGCTGCGCAAGACACAAGAAACACCACTATTAAAACTGTAATGCAGAGCAATTCAGCACCAGGAGGAAGAAAATAAAGGGCCTATACCTTTTTTGTGGACTGGTGCCAGCGAAGAGCATGATGAGAATGATTTTGGAGGACTGTTTGATAAGCGTGTGTTCATCCCTTCATTTGATGATGGGGTGTGGGCTGCAGATATATCATTCATGTGGACATCACTGATGTACTCTGTAATTAATATCTGCATTATTTCATAACTTCTACCCAAAAAAAATTTACTGCCAAATGAACAGACACAATGCTTATGTCATTTATTTAACCACACTGTCAGGTCACTGAACATCTAGGAATGAAGCACCATTTCAATTCCCATAGCTTTTAAGTTAAGAACAAAACCAAAAAACCTCACTCTTCTGGGTTATTTGAAATCTTACCCACTACAGATCTTTAGCTTTTCAAACGAATTCAAACTGAATTCAGAACACCTAAACTGAAAAAATAAACTGAGAAGGTGCATTGTTCACAAGTGAATCCACCTACGCTACTCAGCCTATATCTCTTTACTGTATTCTACAACTCACTTGAATTCACATAGATATTCTGGCTAAGAATTTGACTATTTCAAATGCACATTAGTAAAGTACTACCTGAGAATCTGCTGTGTATCTGTACTTTGACAGTTCCTTGATTATTTAAAAATTCAGTAGTCTCTGAAGTAGTGTTTGTGTCTTTTTCCAAGTCTTCCATAGAATTTGCTCGTTTAAGCTTGTTGCTTGATATTTTTTCTTTCTGCCAGTCTTTGGATGTGATTGAGTTGTTATCATCATCCTGAATTAACATGGTTGTCTCCGCAGGATCCTCTAAGACAGGTTTGAAAATAGCATCATTTTCTGTTTTATCACAGGTACCACAGGATTCACAGGGCTGAAAGCCTACATCTGACTGACTCTTGTCTTCTTCCATACTCTCTTCAACACTCATAGGCTGGGCATCTTCCAGTTCTACAACTGGTTCTTTAAGTTCTTCATGAAGCAAATCCATAAGACAACGCAAAAATTCTTGTGCATCCTAGAATTTTAAACAAGTTTTACAATATTATTCCATTCTATTTGGAAGACACTAAAATCTATCAGGAAAAGATACAGATAACTGAAGCAAAAGTTACAGCTGGCTGTTAAAGAATAAGGTAAGCTCCTCTGTCCCAGGTCCAATGTTCAAAAGAAATTTCATTTCCATACTACATATTTGTTTCCTGCATCCATTTCTTGCATGTCACAAGTAATCTTATCATACAAGTTTCATCCAAAACACTTTGAATCCCAAAAAGTTTCTATCAACACCTTGAACAAAAATACTGCCATAGCTTACACAAATGATAGATGTAGCTCAAGCAACTACCAACAGTATGGTCAGACTCCAGCTTTGCTGGTAATGGAATGTTTTAGGGACAGTTTTTTAAAACCTTATGCAGCATCTTCAGCAAAGCAACCAGAGCCTTGCTTTCACTGGGTATGGAAGTACTTTATTAAAAAATATTATGATGTACTTAGCCCATCTTTCCAATTGCATCATACTGTCAACAAGATTTTAATCATTCTTCTCAAGCCCAGACAAGATTCCTCAACTATCAGTGTTCCCACAATGAGCTGTCGAGTATTACAACCCATGTTTGGAAGTATCTTAAAAGCCACTAAATTTCAACAATCCACACAGTAGCTTTAGAGAATTAGAGAATATATAATAAAGCAAGCATGGGAGAAAACAATAGCCTCTTCTTGCCAACTACTACTGTTTCTATTTTCTTCTATTTTCCTTTTTGTATTTTGGTTGTTCATAATAGTAATTTTTGCTGCTCAACATTCCCATCCATCACAGCAATTACTTATTAAGCTCACAACTGCTGACTAGAAAACACTCTTTTTCTTAAAATCTACAACTATCAGATTTGAGGTTTGGGTAATGAAAAAAATCTAATATGCCTATTTGCTGGTATTCCCTTTACATAAAAAAAAAAGAAGACGCAAACCTTAAGACACAGATTAACTGATAAACATTCTTCACTGAGCAAAAGAATTCCTTTTTCTCCCTGAAGATGGGACATGGCTGCCCAACTTGTGAGACTGGGCAATAGGAGAGTGTTGGTTATGAAAGACCTGCTTTGTTTTAATTGTTGCCATGAAAACTACTAAACATACAACTGAAGTGTGATCCAGGAAGAACCTAAAAAGGTTTTCATTAAGTGTTGCTCTGCATGGAAAAAGACATTATCATCAGTGTTCAAAGCTGTGAGAAGCAAGTTTCCATACAGTTTCTTTTTGGTTATCAAGACTGATTTTCTACTTTTCCAGAAATTCATGTGGCTATTCAGAAATTCATGAGTAAATTAAAAAACATTGAGATTACTATTTAAACATTTACTTTACAGCTACATACAGCATTTGAACATTAAATCATATGTTCTAATCCTCCAGTCCACAAATATGAAACATGTTAACTGAAGCAGCAAAATTCCTTTGAATAACACCAGATTCCTGGAAGATATTAGTAAGCTTTTCTAATTACAGCGTTTAAATTTTTTCTCCAGCACAGAAGCTTTTAATAAAGTACTGCAAACTGTATGAATGCAACAAGATCCTGTATGAAGGATCAACTGAAGAATGCCTTTACTACATAATAATCCATGCTTATTTAATAAATTACCAACTTAACAGTTCCCACAACACCACTTATGAAACACATGGCAGTGGAGTTTTTTTTCAAAGACACTAAATGAAAATTGGATACTGCATATTTAATTTTTTAAAAAACATAACTGGTGGATGAATATTAAAAAAATCTATTACATTCTTTTTTATCTTTGAACATCTTTATTTTTGTTTTCTGGGACTGCTCAAATATTAGCAGCCTTATTTGACAGAAAGGAAAAGTTTTAGATATGTATTATTTTAATTTTCCTGAAAAATGGTAAAAGGAATTAGTCTCAGAAGTTGAAGGCCTTTCAAGTATTTGATACAAACATACATAAAACCTGACTTAACTGTTAATGGCTCCATTTCAGATGATCTATATTTGAAGCATATAAACTAAAGTTTATATTGCATTTGCTTTAAACAAATAAAGGAAGCATGGTATCTTAAGCATTAGATTTAAAAATAAGAGATGACTTTATGGCTTAGGCAGAGTTAAAAGACATCAGAAAGTTTTACCTGTTGAGAGTAGCCTCGAAATGTTGGATTAACAGTTTTAATTCCTTGAAATAAACCCGTAGGAACAACAGAACCAGGCCTAAAGAAAAAAAGTTTTAAATATATAACTATACATAAAAAAGCAAGCATTTAAGTGGAATCTTCTATCTTTACTGGGATCATAATTTTACCTGCAAGTCAGCTATAACACATCTAACACCAATAATATTCATCTTAACCAAACATAATATTGGTATTGAATTATTAACTATATAATTTTTTTAAAATCTGTCATCCAACAGAAATAGAGACTGTATCAGGCCTTTTATGCCACATTTCTTGTCAGAGAATCAGATGACGAATCAGATGTACTCTTGGCACTGTGCACAATTACGTTTTTTTTACCTTTATACTTATATTTTGAAGTATTTTCTTAGACAGAGATAACAGAAATTCCATATAAGGAAGTAAGAGAAACTGACAAAACATTGATACAGAATGACCGACACAGAGAGAATAAAGTAGTTAAACATTTTAGATTTATTTCTGGCAGATATAAACTTAGTTTTAAAAGCTTAATGCTACTTTGTATAACGTTTATCATCTATTTCTTGTCAGATCTTCCTTACTACAATTTACATCAATTATTTTTCCTATCTTTGGTAGATATGGAAAAAGAACAGCTTATAAGGAGTGTTTAAATCCTGTACATTAGTCTTTTCTTCCTTATTTTTAAGAGTAATTCTGTGATACACACAAAATAAAAATTAGAAACCTAGGACAGATTAATGCATCCCTTCATGACTCTGGAGTTTATTTATAATCGTTTTATCACCAAAATTATGCAATACCTGCTTTTGTGCCAGAGTTCTGTCATCAGCTTGAGGTAACTTTTACAAATTGCCGGTTTCTTATCTGTTCGGGCTAAGCCTCCGCAGTCAAGAAAAAAGTGCGTCAAAGGTGGGCTGATTAAAAGAAAATAGTATTTTTTCAGATTGTTAAAATACAAGAGGAAACCCCATTTCATACAAGATTATTAAAAAAAATAGTATTTCTATTATGTAATTGAACAATTCCATTTCCTACATCCTTAAATGCCGCAACCAAACATCTCCTTGTAGGATAACTTCAGCAGTACAGCAACACTGCTCCTCAAACATATCCTGACATTTGTTAAAGCACCACCATTGTCTGATGGGATTAAAACTTAAGGCAATTGCTATTAGCCATCACAGAAGTACTCATGTACCCCTACAGCAACAATCACCAGAAGCCTAGTCCTTAAGTAGCATCTTAGGTCTTCTTTTCTCTAGAATCCAATAGTGCCACATGATGTTTATTGATAAATAATTTATACTTAAATGATTATGTTTACTTCATGCAGTGTTGTCAACTCATATGCTCTTTCACTTCTCTCCCTTCAGTCTCCCTTTTGAAGTCACAATCCGTCATATGGATTGGACCTATTTTCACCCAAGAAAGCAGATATCCTAACATACATGCAAAATTTAGCATTTCTCAACAGAATCATTTCCTCATGATTAGATGCCTTGTCCACTTCCTTACCTTCTAGAGAGATTTGCCTCAGTTCTCCTCTCCCTCAACAAAGGATCTCAGTGACTTCTATTCAGCCCTGTATCCTGTCTTGGGTTGCAGCCAAAAGCAGATGCATACAGCAAGCATATATGATATATGCTCAAGTACTGTCCCCACCTAACCATTTCTAGTGCAAGAAACTTTAGAATTGGATAGTGGTTTTATCTCTTCAACTTCTGTAGGTTTCTCCTTCGTGAAGTTGTCTGGTATCCCCATGCGAGGACAAGATTTTCTATTCTAGCCATTCCTAGGATGATTTAGCATAGAACGTCCCAGATGCATTGTTTGTAAGGACTGAATTTGGACCTTTTGATTTTAACATGTCTCTTTTTTTCATTAGAGTTTATTCTTATTCATTTCCTTTGAGAAAAAAACAACGCACAAATTTAATAACTTTTATCAGATTTTTCTTCTAATTCCTAGAACTGCATATTTTTTTATTTAGGACAGTGAGGAATTAGAATGAAATAGGGAAAAACCTGAGTAGCCTGTATACCATAATACTTTTTTTTTTTCTCCTATCAGTGACAGAATTGTTTGTAGTATATAAGACAGATTTAACAAATATATGTCTTCTTCCATGGTAGCGCAGACCTACAAAGTCCTCAAGTCCATCTTGAGAAAATGCATGTATAAGCAAATAAAAAATTACATTTACAATCATTTTGCTTACCAGTTGGAAAGAGCTTGCAAAGCTGCATTCATGTAACAAGTGTTTCCAATATTTTTTAATCCTGTTAGACCTGAAAAACAGAATGAATAGTCTGTTATTCCAATAGTCTATTAATCCGATACAAGACATATTAAGGAAAATACTTCATAGAAAATATGTACTAATTAAAATACTTATGTAACACTTCTGATGCCAATTATAATGCAGAGTTGTAACTAAAAGAAACATAGGACTCCTAAAGGAGTACTAATCCAACTAGAAGTAGTAATTAAGTGTTTTGATTTTGGCTGACTAAAACACTTGAGACAAGTAGACTGTATTTTATCTTACTAACTGTTGATGTTTTATGACAGCTGTAGATTGTAATTTAAAAAATTATTATCAATATTTGTTTTACTTGATCTTAAAGATTTACCTGCTCAGTTAAATTGTTGCTATGCTGCATCCATAACCGTTAATATTACCAAAAGATTCTCAAGGAAGATTTTACTCTTCTGTCTCAAGTTCATGCTAGTAGTCAGATTACGGTGAACACTCAAAATCTACTCAGCATGTGATTATCCCAGAATCAAAATTATAATTACGATCAGTCTTTTTCTATGTCAATTATATGCCCTTATTTTTATGGACAGACCACTCAGTTTAGACTTCCCCACAGATTTTATTTTGAAGCCCAGATTGTTTACTAGCTTTGCAGACATCCACCTATAGTTTTTCCACATGCATAAGTTACAATTAACATATATTCTTTCAGTGATTATGGAGTTATGAAAAACACTCTCTAAATATTTGAGGAGAGGCTATTTAAACAAGTAGTAATTATCATAGTATCCCAATTAAAAATAATAATCTGAAACATTTGCTATTCTTAGTGTTAAATTAATGAAGTAATTAATTTCAACGTAAAATTGCTTTTGTATGAGAAAATGGTAACATTTATAAGCAAACAATCAAGACGACCAGAAAACTTTAAATATTCAGCAATCAACACCATTAGCTCTATGCAATCCTTGAAGTATAACTACGCCAATCATTTTAGTCTGTGACAGAAAAATAAAAATTAAGAACATCCTTTTACTTCTAAAAAAGTTTGTTTACTTCAGTTGAATTTTCTAATACACAGAACTCAGAACTTTATTTTTAACAGGTTTTTCTGTCTCTCTGAATGGAAATAAAGTCCTGCTTCCCACATCTGAACCTGCACTCTGCCCTTCCAATTTCTGCTACAGAAAAGGACGATCATTCTTACTGAAATTGGCAAGTAAGAACAGTCATAGATTTTTTAAGTATTTTTTTTTAATTTTATTTTTTTAACAGCAGAAAATATATCAGGAAGATACTCTCACTGCACTTTTCCAGCCTGCAGTGTTGCAAATGAAGTTTTTGAATAGACTTTATTTTCTTGCAAAGATATATTCTAATGTTTGCTTCATCAAAAGCATTTCAAAAGAAATTTTAAGAACAAAGTTCTTAAAATTTTAAGAAACAAAATTAAGAAATTTTAAGAACAAAGGAGCTAAAGAAGTTTTTCCTTTAACTTTGAGAAGCATATTAACACAGTCACATCAATATTACTGGAAACTTTAATGCAATTCTACTTGTATATTACTTCTATACAACTTACATTCCCAAAAATATGAACAGGACAAGAAGATATACAAATGCACACATTGGCAAGAGAAACTAACTGGGAATAAAACACATGGTTTAATGATTTAAGGGCAGATGGAAAATTAGTGGGGTGGTGACATATCCAGAAAGACCATGCCAGACAACAGAAGGGGCAAAGTAGGTTTTCTGGCCAATGCCAGCAGACTTAGGAGAGGGAAAGCTGGTACTAGATGATTAAAGGAGAAGTATGAGATCCATAAATTAGAACAATTCTTTTATCATCACTGATGGAAAACTAACTGCCTTGGCATATGCACTGGCATCTCAAAAACAATAGCTTAACAATCTGCTGGTCAGGTTTTTCTAAGAAAATGGTAGTTAGAAATATTTTCTTTACTAACAAATACACATATCCTTTTTAAAATGATCAATACCAGTTTGAGACTTGTAAGAAATAACAGTTATCTCATGAAATGAAAAATTAAGGCTTCGCTGTTTGTGGTTTCATACACTCTCATTTTCATCTTCACAACAGTTTAATACTAGGGTAGGGTAACTTTTTATACCAGAAAGTTTGGCAGTGCATGAAATCCATTACTGAAAAGAAGAAAACAAAAAACTAAAACCCCATACTACAGGCTCAGAAAAGGGTTACCCAAAATGCAGGAAAGCATTCAAATCAGGAACCTTTTAGAACAGGAGAAAACACTGGAACAGATTTTAGAAAAAAATACTTTTACCAGAGTGGCTATGACACCAGCTAGACTAAACAGTACTCCAGTGCGCTTTCTTATTTTTGTTGGTGCTTGCATGGGTGCAGTACATTTATCACTGCAGCCTCTGCTCTAAAGGGAAATAAAGATTGCTGCAATAAAGGTGAAACTAAAAATAAAGGTCTTAGTTGGAGCAGAATTCCACTTAGAAGAGAACTACTATATACCTGGAGAACAGATTTGGAGACATACACATGCGATAAAGGGCAATATTGCTTTTATTACCTCTAGTCTTTAACTCATCTTCTTCCACTTCTATATCTAAGTCATCAAATACAGCTGCTAAAGGAATCTTCAGCGTGGGATTACTAGGTATTTTAAAATCCTTATAAGAATAAAAAGAAAAACAATATTGACTTATATTTATCAATTTTCCTCTTAAACTTATGTATAATTTCTCCAACAAATCTAGGAACTGAAGATTATGTGAACACATTTTGAAATCTCACTGCACATAAAGAATAATAGAATTCCACAGCTACCCTGATAAAGTTTACTAAGAAAAACCCCACGTTTTTGCTTTCTGATTAGCAGTGACAAGAGTGCATGATTTTATGACAACAGCTGAAAAATCAAAAAAGGCAAGTTATAGTATTTCTTTCCCTTGGATAACAAACAGTAAGCCATCACTGAAAGCTAACACAGTAGTGTTAGTGTACATGTTTTTGATATGCCACCAGATGGCTCACTACATTTAACAAAGACAAATTAAACTGCTGGAAGCAAAATGTACAGAGAAACAAAGTATTAGCAGGCAGACATTTATTCTATGACAAGCTCTTTTTGTGAGTGCATAAATAAAAATTCTAACCAAAATGTTTGACAGACTTTACAAATTCTACTGATTTTTCTGTATACTATCCCCATTTTCTTGGAAGATTAAACCAGGTTAAGTATAATAGAACAGAAGTTCAGAGGTCTGAACCCAGCTTTGTATCAAGTCACAAGAATTTCTAGACAACAGAAATGTTTAAAAAAAAATATTGCAAGGGTACTATTCCAATTGAGCTGCTGGAATTTTATGAGAAAATTCTCAGATTACATTCATATTAAATATTAAACTTTTATGTGAAAATACTAAAGGATATTTCCTCTCTATGCACCAGAACTGACCATCTTTCTGCCCAACCTGTGCATTATGGTATCTCTTCCATAGCTCTCTGCCTCAAGCAAAGCAATTTTAGAAATACTGTACTTGTACTTGTGTCAGTTTTACCTGAGTTGTCATTTTTATATAAGTACATTAAATATGCAATAAATAACACTTTTTCAGATACATGCATGATACCAAACAATTATACTTAAGAAATTACAGTATAACTTTCTCCAAGACAACACTTATCTAGAAAAAAAGATTATCAGAGTGAATAGTACTGATGCCAGTAAAGACTAATGTAACCAGAAGATAACAAAACAACAATCCAAACCTAAACAAACCTTGTTGAAATTGAAGGACAAGAAAATAGCATATTTCAAACTTCTCTGTATAATGTCTGCTTTGCTCATTTTCTCCTCTAACTTGTCTCCAATACTAGCTAATGCTTAATTCATTATCTTACTCTTCAGCTACTATGTTAATTGTTAATAAATGTGGAGTTAAAAAGCTAAGCACTTTTACAAAGTCTTGTCACTGACATCATAGTCATATAAAACACTACAGTCTTAAGCCTGTGTTTTACTCGACCAATATGAACTTTCCAGATACTGGCCATATTTTTACTCCTTGGCATATTTATACTCCCTGGCAATGCTAACTGCCATAGAACACTAATAGCATTCTCCTGATTTCTAGTTTCATACATATTTTTCCACATGCATCTAACACAATATGTTTGTCATTCTACACCAAAATTACTCACATATATAGAATATACACAGGTTACTACTGCCTTCTTAGCAAACTCTTGCGTAGTAGTTACATTCTTAACTATTCAGAAGTGTTTGTGTGTATACCACTCCACTGGAAAAATTTTCCCACACACGTATACATACACAAAAATCAAGACCTTTTCAGGCATTTATCAAAACTGAAAACTAGACATGTTTAAACCTCAGAAACTAAGTTATAGAATCCCTTTAAGTGTCTTATATTACTAGCTCAATGAGGTTAACAATTAGCATGTATTTCTCTAAAAGTACTGTGCTTGTATGAAAAAATCTCAGGCAAGTATCCATAAACATATGCTAAGGCATTCTGCACCTCCCTGAAAGTTAGCCAGCAATTACTGTAATGAGCTTTGTAAATAACATTTTCAAGAGGTGACAGAATGGGGAAGCACAGGTGAACTATTCCAATCTTGTAACCTCAGATTTAACCCTGTGCTTTTTCTGTACCTTACAGTTTATTGTAGATTACAAACAAGACAATAAGATGAAAAGAGCATTCTTCAGAAGCATGCAGTACACAGAGACAGAACATAGAAGCTGGGCACTGTCTTTTTAAAGAAATTTTATAAAACTAGAAATTAATAGAAAGTTCAGCCACAAGAAAGAAGGAAAAGTCAGTCTCTCGCTTGAGAGAAGACACAATGTTTACTCCAAAGCTACAGCTGCCTTTGTTTCATTAGGTTAAAAAAATACCTGAACACTATTATCTTGTGCTTGGTGAGACAGTCTTGCATTTGGTAGTGGAGAATGAGATCTTAATTTTCTATCCAGGAATACTTCCTTACTACAGGCATAACACCAAACACGGAGTGTAGTAAGGTTGACGGTTAGACAGTGTTTTGTCTCCTAAAACAGAACAAAAACCAGAACTGCAATTCAGAAATTTCAGAATAATTAAATACTGTTACATGCAAGCTAGAACAGAAGTATTAAAATTTTAGCTCTTTCAATAGTGAAACAAATATGTATGTTAGAATATTACAAAACACCCATTCAATTACTGAAATTTTAGCACAAACTATCCAACACTCATTTTTAGTACAAGCCACTCAAATTAGCAACAAGGTACAATCAGAACTTAAGCCACTGTCATATCTGATATGCCTCTGTGTAATTACAAAGATAAGAAAGCCTATCATCAGACATGTTACAATTCACAACAAACCAATTTTCCAGGAATGTCTGCTGTTGGTCATAATGGCAGCTGCCTCCTCTACAGTAAGGGCAGTGTCTATTTCTACTGGTTTACTGCAGGAAATTCAAGCTATTTAACAATCAGTCAGAAGAGTAAGATAAAATTTTTAGTTCAGTTACAGCAAGAGGTGCTCAGATCAAAACAAACATTCTAGACTCAATTAATTCTGTTGACAGCTTCATACCATAAAGCAATATAAAAATTTGACAGATGGAGAATATTTTTACTGTTCTAATCTTCATCTTTCTTTCTTTAACCTCTTTGCTTACTGTATGATTGTGTACACAGTTGCTATCATCCTCCAAATATTTCCACCAATCCTTCCTGTATTTCTTCCTTATACATCAGCACCAGTCAGGTTTATAGACAATGAGGGATTTGCTACAAATTAGTTAAAAAATACAACTGCTGCAGGAGGCCTAAATTCCTCCTCCCCTCATTTACTAAGGCCTTGTACAAGTACAATGTTTTTAATATAAGCTGTAGGCTACCATTTCATTAGGCCCTCCCCCTACTAAAAAACATCAGAAACATCTGATGATGTAAGTATCTCAGACAATTTTAATCACGAGCATATATTTGTTTTGCAGTTTGAGCTGCATAAATAATTACAAGTCTCCAGAGCAACAGCTTATTAATTTTCTTGAAGTGGACACAATGAACATGATTATCTGCAGTACAGGGAGCCTTGCCGGTAGAAACTGGAGTGAGCAGAAATAAACTGATTCATGTCAACTTTGCTTCTCTCATTTTAGTGAGTTTGAGATTTTTACTGAAAAAAAAAAAACCCAGAAGAGGGCTTACTATCCAGAAATCAAAATTAAGTAACAAGAAAATCAATACAAGGATGTCACTGACAGCAAGCAAACTATCTATTCCCTTTCTTTTACCTGGCAGGTACATAACATTGCTAAAACAGCATGTAAAGCAGGAATAAACTACCACAGAAAGCCAAGAGGTATGAAATTATAGACAACAAATTCAGGGACCATCTGTTCCCCAGTTGCACTACAAGCCTCCCATTCGTGTATCTTTTGCAAAGGCTTTAGAACTGTGATTCAGCTTAAAGAGCTGGCAAAAAAACTCAGTATTTATATAATTTATATTAAAGCACTATTGATTTGTATAAATATGAACTCTTCAAGGCCCTGCTTCCAAAAAAAAAAAAAAAAAAAAAAAAAATCAGGAGTGGTGGTGCTTCTTGTAAAACCCTGGTATATACTATTTTTTCATTTTAATATTCACCAGGGGGTTTTTTTAGTATTTTTAGGGACCAAAAATTGCTCAGTGGGAAACCTTAGGTGTATTTTCTGACAGATGAATTGTAAATTGGTGCCAAGAACGTCACTTAATCGGGAAGTCAGCAATTCTGAAATAACATGTTAATAAAACCGCCATCCCTCTGTCCTCCATATATTTGGTAAGAGAGAATGATGTATCTCATTTGCTTCATTTTGGCAAGCATTCCACTTGCACATGTGTGTGCACAGAACAGACAGTGAGTTTAAGACCCAAACAGATGCACACAAGCTGTCCAACCTTGCAAAAAAACTTAGCCTGCTGGGGAACACAGTGCACACACTCCACTGCTCCTACCAAGCTGAATCCAAAATCAGGACATCGCAGGAAAGGATACGCTCAGCTCAGTCTACAGGTTCTTCATCTGTAGCCACTGATCAGGGAGCATAATGCAGAAACAAAGCACCTGTTTCTGGTTATTGATACTTCCCATCTTACACTTGTTCAGCTCTTATCTTCATTAATCCAACTTCCCTCCTCTTATCCATCAAGCAGCCACAATCCTAAATTAGACTGAAGTAGTGAAGCACTACATATCAGCTAAAGTACTCAAAAAATCTTTTGTCCATGCATCTTGAAAATCATCAGTACCTGTTGCTTTTTTTAAGTCTCACCATGTTCTTTTGAGCACAATAATGTCAGAATTACAGAAGTAATTATGCAGCTGCATAAAGACTGTAAACTCACATACTCCTAACTTAGTAAGACTTGCTTCTATAGATGAAAAACAACCATAGTTAATCAGATTTCCAAACAGTTATGCTAACACAGGTTACTGACTTCACTTAAATCAGTAAAAAATGTTCTCTAACTCTACTTCACTGCTTCAAGTAACTTTATTACTACCAAATACACATACCTGGGAATGGGTGGTACTGTGATCAACATGGGATTCACCACAGCCAACATATGTACATCTATTCTGTTGAGCAGATATGAAGAAGAGAATTATACAGAATTAAAAAGCAGTGTCAAACAGGTTTACAGAATAAGAATATACTGCAAGTCCCTTTAAAATTCACTCAAATTTCAAATTTGCAGAGTCCTACACAAAACAAGAGACATGCATGGTGTTAAAATAAATATCACCTAAAGCAAATAAGAATGCTGCAAGATTTGACTCAACTCCTCTCACTGGTGGGCAGTGTTAAGACTTTTAATATGTTTGGAATATAATTTTTTGGCGATTTTGATATATTTATTCAGATTAAAGTCAACATGTATTTTTTACAATTCATGATTTGGTAGAAGTTAGCCCAGTGTCTAAAATACTGAATTGCAACAACCTCAGAACATGACACATCTTGACAAAAATGCCCGTATGCCCCTATCTGCAGCGCCTATTTATCAAAGTATTATTTCACAAGAGCTTCCAGCACTCTATGGTTAAGTACTTACTACATTATAGTTATAACATGCAAAATAACTGTGGATTTTAGTTGTGCTAATTGCAAAACATATTTGGCTGAGTTGAGTGTGGAATCTTGCAGCTGCCAATCTTCAAGCAATTTTCATTAATTCCTCATTTGCATGAGTCAAGACAATCACATAAAAGGGTACAGCATGTTATCTGTATAACTCTTTAAGCACGTTAATTTATACAATCAAATAGCAGCTGAACACAGTCAATTTTCTATATTAAATAATCACAGATACTTGTTAAGTTACAGATAGTTAACATGCTGGGATCTCACCATGTTTTTCTACTGAAAAAGGTGAAGGCAAGATGCCAATTCATCCAAGAGGAGATACATCACAGCATGATGCTAAGTGTCCTACTGCAATTACAATACTCTCCTATGGAAATGTTGGTATGAAATTGAGTTTTTCAATAACAGTTTAAGAGCTTCAAGTGAGAAATAAAAAACATGTTTTAAGCTTCACAGTATTTCCCCACCTGCCAGACTGATGCATCCCTGAACACCTCTTCCTACTCCCAAGAGGGTTTTTATATATAATTAAACTCCAAGCCATCTAACAAAAAGACATTCAAGACTGTTTCTTTCCCCCTTCATTTCTATCTCTTATTGATAGAAGGAGCAAAATAATCTGATCTCTTAACTGTTACCATAATTCACTTAAAAGAAAACTAATGAAGTAGATTTTTAAAAATACTCATACATACACCTAAAAGTTGGTATCTCAGCCTAGATATCTTCCTGACAGGACTTAGACAAAATTTGCCAAGAAATTAATTCAAGCCTACAGAGTAACATTTCAATCTCTGGAAACAGCTGTATGTCTGAAGAACTCACAAGATGTTTTAAAAACTAAATTAGCTACATATTTTCCTGTTGATATCACAGATCAATGAGAAGCAACATTTTCAGAGTCTTTTTTTTCTTAAAAATACACTGAAAATTACGTTTTTTGTAGACAGCAAGAAGAGCAAGACAAAAGCATATTTAAGGAAGAACTATAACCAAGGTAAAGAATGTACAAAAGTTGTACCAAGTTTGTAGAACGTTTATACAAGCTTTTACAAGTTTCAAAATAAGTCTTTTCTTTGTTTTGCTTAAGAACAAAAAAGTCGAGTATGCATTTTTATGCTGTAAAAAGTCAGCATTCACTGCTAGATGTTATTAGTACAAATGCTAAGAGAGGCTTATAAAAAATAATTTAATTCAGGAATAACATTATTTTTCAGATCTACAGACCTGGGGAACAGATTTTTAAAAAATCTTGAGCTAAAAGATATCATAACTCAAGAAGAAACCTTAATATGCCAACTTCTTATAAAAAAAAAATCTCATTTTAAACACATTATTCTTAAATTACAAGAAATATGTACCTGATAAACGGTAAATAATTTTAAAAATAGAAAAACTGCACATGAGGTTTTGCTTTTAAATAAAAACTTGAGGAAACTAACTTAAAGAACTTCATTATAGTTGTTTCCTCAAAAAAATACTACCAACTTTATCTACAAATTACTAGAAAAGGACCCTACTATGGAACAACAGAACAACTTACCTCTAAGCACGCCCAAAGGTTGGGTCCTCTGACTTTACAGTCCTGACAAGTGCCCTATTAAAGTTAAACACACAAGCAAAGTATTATTTCATTTACTTTCACCAGTAAACCAGTTACTTTCACCATTTACTTTCACCAGTAAAAACAAATTTGAGACAAAAATGCGAAAAAATACTGTAAAGCTCAGTATCAGCTGAATAATTTTAGAACAAAAAAAGTATGTGTTGATAACCAACCCACTTTTAATCTTAAAATCAGAATATTTTTCCTAGTAAAACCCTGAATCTCTCTCCAAGTTTTTATCTTAAACCAAAAATTGTTCTACTAAATAAAACATAAACATGTATCAATATCATATTATTATAAAAATCCTCAAAATTGGATTTTCTTTTTATGTTAAATTTATAGGAAATGAAAGTGACAGAACTTGTAATAACTACAAATTCCTGTTTGTGAACAGTCAACACTACCTTCAAAGGTTTACAAAAAAAGATGCAACATCAGAGAAACATTATAGCCCTCAGCAGCAAATTAACAGTTACACATTTCAGATAAAGAAATTTAGCACCATGGACAGAAGAGGGTTGGCTTTTCATCACCTTCCAGCTACTAAAATGGGTTACAACGTCTTTCTTTGTTCTATTTATTAATAGTAGCTGGAAACCAAGAGTTCAGGTAGGGACAGTTTCTCAAACAGTGGCTCCTCCATCAAAAAGTGAACTGTTATGCGAGAAAAACTTAAGGATAAATTTCTTTGTTAGTTTCTACTTGAAGTCAGTTATACTATATTACATTAACATTCCAAATAACTAACTGCTACAATGGCAGTGTCTGAAAAGTTCAAACTTGGTGTTATGCGAACTCTTTTAACTAATATTTCCATCAAAACTTCACTTGCTTTGGAAAACACTGCTGGGAAAGGTACACTAAGTGTTAAGTACTGAAAAATAGTTTTTCAGTTTTATCAAGTCCGTAATTCTTCCCATACTTTGTTTAAACCTTACTATTCCACTACAGAAGATTTTATCTGTGCTTAACACTTAAATGTGTCTTATACATGACATGTAGCTAAAATAAGTGACCAGAGTTAACTGTGATAGGAAGAAAGTAAGCTGCAGCAACTCACATGAGATTTCTGTATCAATTCCTCTTTTGTTATCTCACCAACTGATTCCAAGTGTGGGCAATTGCTGCCAGGCGATGACATTTCAGAAGCTGTACTTTCTGAGATCCTGTAGCCAGGATCTTCAAGACCAGGGAATCACTTGTCGACAGAAAAAAGAATGAGTAAAATCCAATTCCTTACAGCTGGCAGCAATATTAGGTATCTAATATGCAACATATACATAACTTTTAAAAGAATGTGCCTTTTTAAAGTAAGTTAGTATAAATAACTTAATTATTAACAGTTAAGAGAATCCAATAGTCCAAATTAAACACAGCTGACTTCTAAAAAGAAAGCTTCTGACTTTTAGGGCATAAACTAACAAAATGCTGAGTGGAGCAAAGATGGTTTGGATTAATTATTTAACTTCCTGGCCTCTACCATGGCACCCCAACGACCTAAGAATTACAATTTTCAAGCCTACACAGAACTGATGGTGTCTTTGTATATTCTGAAAAGGATCTTATGCAACACTGCTGAAGTGTGCTGAAGCTGTGAAGGATAAAATGCAGGAGCACACAACTTGTTTGTCAAAGGAGAAGGAAACTTTATCTTGGTTTTATTTATTTACAAAGACACATTCTAGATTGAAGCATATTATGTATCAAAAGCAAACTGAAACTTGTAACTCACATGTAGTACTGGACACTCAGCAAGCTTTTCTCTTGAGTTCTCTCTGTCCATCCAAGGTCTCTGATGCAGACACAGAAACTTAACAGAAATAAAGAATGCTAAATAGAGTCACTTTGGCATTATTATTTTGATGGTTGCACAGAAAGCTATGATGTTCTACAGAACGAAAATAAACAAAATGAACTCAGTAACATTCTTATTATACAAGT
The DNA here is from genome assembly GCF_031877795.1 of Strix aluco. Lineage (NCBI taxonomy): Eukaryota > Metazoa > Chordata > Aves > Strigiformes > Strigidae > Strix > Strix aluco. Next base: position 13,873,760 of record NC_133938.1, read on the forward strand.
CCTCCAACTGACTCACGCAGATAAGAACCAAGAGCTTTGTTACGGTTTTGTCACTTAAACAATTACTATTGAAGCCTCCATCTCTCCAAAGACCAAGAAATTTTAAGCTTTCTTTGCCCAACCATTATCTGTCCAGTCTAGCATTCCCTTATCAAGACTTGCAAATAAGCTTCCATCCTAACTCAGTGACGCACACTCCTTGATCTGTTCGCAGCCTTTAGCACTGTTATCAACATCTCTTTCCACTTTGCCTGTTGGCTTTGGTAACTTTAGGTTTGTTTCTTCCGCTATATGACCAATCACTCCTTTGAATATTAAGTAACCTAGGGCTTTGACAGCACGGAGGAAAACAAACCTTGCCTGACAGGCATCTCAGACACAACTCCTAGTAAACTTTCAGCTTGTTACCTTTGACTTAGTCTTTACTTCCACTGCCTTGCAATAAGATCCCTTTGAATCAAGAGTCATTTCAGTTCCCTTTGGTTATCAAAGGGGTTTTATATGTGTGTGTGTGTGTGCACGTGTATAAATAGTCTATATTATTCCTATAAGCATTCCTATACAAGTAATATTATTAAAGTATTATTTGTATAGGAATAATACTTTACATAATTTATGACATACATGCATGTATATACCTGCGTATATATACTTAGATGTACTTTATTTATATATAAACAATTATTTATAAATAATACACAAGATATTTTTTATATAACATGCATGCATATACTCGCTATGTGCATCTATCAGTCTTTTTGAATGTCATGTTAACAGCTGTTCAATAAAATATTTAAGAACTTATCTCACAAGACTGGAAATACTACAGTAAATTAATAATTCAGGATTTTTTTTCAAGATGAGGTGTAAATTCTCTTCCTACACCAATGGCATGACATTTAAAAAGCATTACTCTCAAATATAAGCTGCATCTGGAGATGTCCTCAGTTCAGTGTCTATTTGTAATTGTTGAAAGACACTTCAAATACAAAAATGATACTTCTTCAGGCCAAACCTCAATTTCAGTCATATGAGCAATTCTGCTTTGAACTGTAAAGTTCCTTTTCAGACCAGAAATGGAAACGTGAATGTATGTTTCATCTTGTACATTTTGCAAGGTCTGTTAAAGCATTAAAAAGAGTCAAGTGAGTTTCAAATAAAGCCTGAACAACCTTAAAAAAAAATCAGTGTGAATTAATGCTGATTTAACAAATGCTTTAGAAAGACAGGTATAATGGATTAGTAAAGCTTTAGGCTTATTTTTTTTTTTTATTGAAGAAGCTTTCTGAATGCATTATTCCAAGTAATAATACAAAGCAATGAATGAAGTGGAGACTTCACCTCACCCTACCAGATTTGTATTTAATAGCTACTTTTCACACCTGGAACTGCACAAATCGAAACCTCCAGTCCTGAACAAAGCGAGGAGTTCTGCTCATGTCAGATTCTGTTTCTTGGTGCAATCTGCATCTTCTCAGAATAATCATCAAAAAGACCAAAGCATGTTGAAACTCGTGTACCTATGGATGTGATTCCTATTCCTGTCCATATGGAAAGCATCCCTTGTAGAAGTCTAGTTAATGTTATAGATTATTATGTTATTATATGGGCAAAGCCAAATGGCCTTTCACCTTTTGTTAACAAAATTCTTATACACCTCCTTCCATCCTGTAGCAACCATGATAACACTGCACTGCCATAACCTTGGTAGCTTAATATACTTAGCTGCAGTAACACATTTTGTAAAATTTTATGTTAAAGTCTAAAACTGTAAAATTAATTTCAAAACCATGATTCATCCTTCATCTAAGTCCCAGCAAGCCCAGGGTAGCCCCTCCCTCACTCACTGCCCTTCCTTTATTTCACCGCTTCCTACTCTATCTGGAAAGATTGCTTATCTTTCTCTACTGACGTATCTCAGTAACACATCTGCTTTTTCACAAGCTTCTGCATTGTGCTGACCTCATCCAAAAGCCAATTCTTCACATTTTCAGTAATTAACCACTAATTTGTAGCTTCTCTTACATTCCATTGTATACCTCTGTTCTAAAGCTGGAGTATCTCCCTACTTAATGCCCCCAGTGATATGTGATAGTTTGTACTGGGAAAGTACCTGGATACCTCATATGAACAGCTCATAGGAACCAAAAGTTTATATATTAGATAAACACTAAAAGGCTCTGGAAAGGATCTGGATCTGTATCAGCCTTCCTCATGTCGCAGAACTCTAAAAAAAATATTACTGAGACAGGAATTCTTAGACAGCAATCATGTGTCCAGTGGTAACAAGACTATTTCTGTCACCTTTATGGACCCTTCAGAAGTATTCCGTGGTCTCACAGGAACCTTAGAAAAATCACAAGCTGAAAACTATGGACCTCCATATACAAGATACAAGAAGTATCTTTGTTTCACTATGAGGTTAAAAATTAATTAACTGGGAGTACAACTCAAGTTTTCATACTAATTGTTCCTGATCATATTCATGCAATGAGATTCTCATCAAATGCTCCCCATATATTTGGGGGAGAACTTCACAGTTTATTGCTGTCTCCATTGTTTCCACTAAAAGGTTTGTTTCAGCCCACCTATCTCAATGCATCATACTACATCTTTCAACTAAGTGAACCATGTATTGTTCAAAAGAACTTGTTAATACATTTTTGCTTAGTGCTTGCATAGAGTCATACTTCAAAGAAAAAAAAGAAGCCCGTAACACTTATCTTGAACTCGCAGTCTTTTTTTCTGTTCCTGTTTATTCTTTGTATTCACTAAAAAAAAACCATTTGTTCACATGAGCCATCAAAGAAATGTGAACCATAATTTAAAGCATCATGACTATTTATTATTCAGCAGAATTCCTTGGCATCACAGACTTGTGTGATGCCTACCATGGAAGATCTATCTACACACACAGAAAAATCCCAAAAGCTAAGAGAATTCCAACTGATCCTGAAAATTATCTTAAGCTCACACAGGGAGCCTAATATTTCCTAAAGAAATATAATAGATTTTACATTCTCTCAAAAATGTTTTGAATTAAACTTAATGTTTTCATCTGCCTAGTTATAGTAGTTAACACTTCAACAGGTGTTGAAGTAAACAAATACACATCTTCATTCCACTGATGTTCTGAAATATGGAGCCATTTTATCAGATCATTTACAGGGTTCAGTAAGGGAATAATGGTAGAAGATTTTAAGAATAAAAGGATTATTCTGAAGACAGCAATTACCTAAACTAGTAATCGTATCTTCATTACAGGCTTTTATTATAGTGCCTGTATAACTTCTGAGTAACAGCATATCAAACCAGTAAGGTCTAAGTTCAGGATTCTTACTTGCACTCACAGTTATTTTACTAGTGATGCACTGGAACAATCGCATTTAACATTTATTTTCATTTTATGGCAACAAAGTAAGGGTGACACAGGGGCGCAACTTTGTATCTGAACATTTAATTACTTAGAATACTAAAGATCTCTGGAACTTCCCTGATTACTTGCCATGTAGATATTTTTCACACTTCAGAAAAAAACCACCAGCACTCACTCCAAACTATACATGCCCTAGACATATGTATTCAGATTTTTAAGATGTGTAATTTTTTATCCATTTTCTAAATAACTGTGTTGCTCTTTAAAAACTTTACTGGATCCTTTTGAGAATTTATTACAGAAATTACTTCAGCATAACAATGTATGTGAACAATATTGTTACCAAATTTGAGAATAGTCTTCTTAGATCAAGAAATACGGAAGATTAACCTTAATTTCACACCCTGATTTCCTTTATATTCTGTTAATCAGTAGGTGGTTTTGATCTTCATCTCCCACCCCTCCCTATTTCTACCTTTTTCTAATCTATCAACTCTAAACAAGAGTATCCCATTTTCTTGGAAAAAAAATGACACCATCAGTCCTAACTCTGGTAGAAAACTTACTTTATCTACTTAGGATAAAACCTGGTATTTTCCCAGTAAATGACAAAAGAAGGCTGCGTAAGCTGATGAAAGGTATCTGGTCCTTCTCTTCAGGCACCAAGAGCTATCCACTCAAGCAAGGCATAATTTTTTTTAAGACACTTTCATTAGATTTTTTTCTGTCATGAAGCATTGTTTCCAAAGAGAAAGGACATTAAAGTGCCTGAGTTGAGCGAATATCCTCTTACAGGGTTAGATATTTTTCATTTTACAATTGCCTTTTAGGGTATATAGATTGTCTATTCATTTCTTTCTTCCACCACTTTAAATCCTAACTCTGAAACCCATCAGCTGACCTTTATGCTTCTAAGAGGATTTTCCTAACTCTGGCTTTGCCTGTGCACAGAAGCCGACAGTGATTTTCCACTGGGTGCTACACCAGCCTTTTTTCTCCAGTTTATTTCATCCCTCGTACACGGTGATCTAAGCGTGTGAATACCTCAGGGAACGAGCAGCGTAATTTACAGGCATTGTTTTTAGGAATTGCATCGTATCTACAGCACCGTCGCCGCATGGCTTCAACTCTGGCAGGTATTTGCGTAGATGGACTCAACGCTCCTCGGCCGCTCCCGGCTGGCAGGCCGGTAGGCCGGCAGGCAGGCCGGCGCGCCCACCCCGCCTGCCGACCGCCCCGCACGGCGAACCGCTGGCTCGGAGCGGGCGGCCCGCGCCGCCGACCCACCGCCCCGCAGCTCGGCCCGACGGGGGAGGCAGGCAGGCCGCGCACCGCCGCCGGCCCCCGCCCAGCCCCCCGGGGGCGCGGCGCCCCGGCCGACGAGCCGGCTCCTACCGGCGGCGGCCATCACCGTGCCGACACGTCCAGCTGGCCGAGCCGCCCTGGACTTTGAGACCGGCCGGAGAAACCGCCCGCCGCGCTGCTCTCCCCACTCGTGGATGCCGGGCCCTACCCGCCTTCCCCGCCGCCGGCGGGACTCTCCCCCTCTTACCGGAGCAGCCGGGAGGATGCACCGGGCGCGGAGCCCGGAGCTGAGCCGGGCCGCGGCCAGCCCCGCAGCTTACACCGATGGCGAACCGCAACCTCCGCGGACAGCGACCCTAGCGAGCGGGCGGGCGGCGCTGCCCCGCCCGGGACGCAGCGGTGCAGAAGGCCGCCGTGGCGAAGACGCGCGCCCAGGCCGCGGCTCCGCCAGCGCCTCGGCTCACGGACAGACGCCCACCGGCCGCGGCTGCGGCACCACCACCCGTGCGACGCGCCCCGCACAAAGATGGCCGCGCGAAGCGTCTCCGCCGCTCACATGAGTGCCGCCCCACACAAAGATGGCGGCGCCAGGCTCTCACCCTAGCTTGTCTGGTCGTCCGTAGCAGGCGGCTGCCCTCTGTAAAGATGGCTGACGCGGACTCCTAACGGAGCGGGTCACTCTCACGTGGCAGTGACAGGAGCTGCCTCCCGGGCGACCCCGGCCGCTTCTCGCTGTCCCGGAAGCAGATCCCCTGCCGGTCTCCTAGCAGCCGCCGGTGCGGGGAGGGAGCCGCCCGCGAGGGGCCGTGGCCGCTGCCGCGGCGTTCGGCAGGTAACCGGGGGCGGCAACCGTAGGGCCGCCGCGCAGCGGGACCCGGCCCGGGCCTGTGTGCGGCGGGGCGCGGGCGGCGGGGCGCGCGGAGCCGGTACCCCGGCGCTGGTACCCCGGCGCTGTCCGTCGCCTGCCCGAGGCGCCGCAAGGCTCGGGCACGCCCGCCCGCGGTGCGGGGGCTGTCTTGCTTGGGGAGGGCTCGGCAGCGCCGGGCGGAGGTGGCTTCTGTCCCTAACGGGGCCGGTGACAGGGGTGGGGCTCGCTGTCCCTCCGAGGCAGGCCGGGCCCCGCTCCGCGTCCCGCGGCGGGCAGAAGCTCCTGCCCTGAGGAAACGTCTCCGGCGCAGCACAGCCCGGCCGGAGGCATCGGCGGAGGGAAAACGGCCGGTGAGTAAAGCTGACCGCTCCCTCGGCCTGTGGGCCCGCCCTTTTCTAGCACCTCGGTCCTGGATGTCACACACTTGGCCTTGGGTTTAGCGTCAGGGACTGAGGGGGATGTCCCTTTTTCATGGGGGAGATTACATCAGGCTGTAGTATTGCTTCATCGTGTGTCTGCAAAAAAATTGAAGCTCTGAATGAGATAAACTTTTTTCTGTCTGCCTTCAAATCTTTTAACTCTTTAGCTGGCAAATATCTTCTTTCAGCAGTAGTGATGTCAGAAAAAGGGTTGTTGCCATATATGATTTGGAGGATATAAAAAGTGAGCTGCCAGCTAATGAAAGCAGACTGAGTCCTCTGTAGATCCTGCTTGTACACACACAGGTCTCTGCACAGAGCAGTTGGAAGGAATGGGGCCTAAGCTGAGCCAGCAAATTTGCTGTCTTCTCATTTAAGTACAAGTCTTATCTCTACTCAGAAACATCAGTCAAACAAGTCCTGTACTTGTTATGTAAGAGCTTCGAGCTTGTAGAGGAAAGCTGTCCTGGACTTCAATTGCATGATTTAGTGTGTATCCTTCATTTGACAGAGTATTCCAGAGACCATCTGTGACTGTTTTCAAGGTAGTTCCACTTTATGAGGTTATGGGAGAGAAGGAGCCATGTCAGAAGAAGCTGTTACTGAGGCACGATTTTCTCTGAAGACAGTAGCTTTACGGGTATTTAATCTTCCCCTTTCTTGGTATTATTCTCTAAACCAGGTAATATATACATTATCTAAATATTGTCACTTTTGATATACATTGAGAAGTTTGATGGAAATGCTGTACTTCCGAGCTTAATGTGAATTAAACTTATACAGAATATCTTGATTTTTAGTGCATTTAGAACACTGAACTAAAATAATCGGGGTTTTTTTTGTCTTTTTCTGCCAATAAACACTTAGTATATCATCATATCTCTGACTGAGGAGACTGCTTTGTCTGCAATGTCTGTATGTCTTCATTTTGCAACAGCACAATGATTCTCATCAAATCAAATATCAGAATCCTCAAGTTGTCTTTTTTTTGGTAGAATTTTTTAGGTATTTAAAAACTAAACGTAACTGTCATTAAATTTTGAATAATAGTGTTGAGTGTGGTCTGAAATACTTTCTAGATTGCCAGTACCATTCACCAAATTAACCTGAGTGATAATTCATTAATGGAAATCAAAAATCCGTGTTCTAGTTTTCAAGTCACTTGTGTTTAAGTGGCACATAGCTGAAACAAGGCAGTGATTCTTCAAAAGCAGGCTATTTTTTAAACCTGTTCAGGTTTTTTGCTGGCTTTATTTTGTTGTACCTGTGGAAAGACCTTCAAATAAAATCTGAAGGTTCTATTCATCACAGTATTTCCTTTTACAGATGGCCCTGGAGTCATTTATTTTTATTTTCTTTCATTGATACTATAGGCTAGTTTTCACTATCAACATGGATAGCGGTCACTCAGATCTGGCTGGAGAGTACATTATGATCTTAGTTTTCAGGCTGACAAAAGCTGGAAGTATTGTGAAGCTGATACTACTTATCTGCAGGGAACTGTAAAATTTGTCCCTAGAGCACCTTCATGTCAAAGACAGGGAGGAGGAGCTGTAATTGTGTTGTAGAGAATCAGAGAAAGAGGTGTTAGTTGCTGATAGCTACATATGTGATAAATGATAGAGTGAAATAAATCAGAATGACTGGAGAAAATATTAAGGCTTCAGTTGTATCCTTCAGAGAATAAATTTCTTGAAGAGTGAGCCATATTCTGATGCCATAATACACAGGAGAAAAAAAGTTTCTAGTTGGCTGTACAAAATGCAGTCCAGTAGATTTTTTTTCATTCTGTGTATGCTGAATCATTGACAAGGATAACTAAAAGAAAAAAATTGTTTGAAATTAGGAATGTCAATACTTTTTAAAAAATAGATATTATCAGGTCCTAATAAAGTTCTGCTTTTAAAACCCATGTCTTTAATATGACTGTATTTTATTTTTAGTGAATTAGATGCTTGTAAGCAAAAGCTATGTCATTTTTCATATTTGCATGTAAATACTTTTTGAAGTTTTACTGCATATAAACCAGAATGAGATATTCTCAGTCTAGCTGCCTCTTATTATTTTCACATCTTTTTGGTATTTAATATACTTTAAAATTCACGCTGCAAGATCACTGATTTATTTTTTATGTTGCAGCATGTTCATATCCTTTTTAAATACCATGTGCAACTCTATTATGTGCGTCTATTAACTTTCCTTAGAGGTTTTCATTTCACTGTTAATTTATTTATGATCATGTTTGTAGGAACAGACAAATTTAAAAAAAAAACCACTTACAGTTCTTTGAAGCTTTAGTTCTAGCATTTAATTCTTCAAGCTTCAAGCTTAATTCTTAAAGCTTCAAGGTTTTCATCTCCGTTACTTGGTTATTAACTCTTTTCTGTGAAATACAATAGTCTTTTGTAAGAATGTGTTTGTGCTGTTTCAGGGATTTCCTTTTCCTCACAGACTACAGTGCTAGGCTTTCGGCCTTGGTCAAGAGACAGTACTACTTCAGGATACAGTACCACTAAGGACAGGGTTCTCAAGTCGAAAGGTGTTTGACTTGTTGATTACAAACTCAGTGCAGAGCAAAGATTTCAATGAATGCTTCTTTAAATTACACAGCTCTGATGATATGAACCAATAGCACAGCAACCAGGGACTGCCAGAGTGCCATGGTACTATGTGTGGGCAGCTGTCTCTTGTATGAGGAAACATGTTACAGAAACACTATTATCCCTAAGGACTGCAGATCTGTTTTTCTCCCAGCAGTCTGTTTCTCAAGCAGCATAGATTTCCTCAAGATTTCAAGAATGTGAACTCTAGTTTCCAGTTAAATGGCTCTTTTCTTTGTCTATCTTGTCACTTTGAATTTTTATGAACTATGTTAATGGCTTTTAATTCGAGTTGCTTGTACATGTGGTGTTAGGAAAGCTAAAGCCCTGATAGAATTAAATCTGGCTAGGGACATCAAGAGCAACAAGAAAAGCTTCTGTAGGTATGTTGGTGATAAAAGGAAGACTAGGCAAAATGTGGGCCCTCTCCAGAAGGAAACGAGAGACTTGGTGTTTACACAAGATATGGAGAAGGCCAAAGTACTCAACAACTTTTTTGCCTCAGTCTTCACCAGCAAATGCTCCAGCCACACCACCCAAGTCACAGAAGGCAAAGGCACGGACTGGGAGAATGAAGAACCACTCACTGTAGGAGAAGATCAGGTTCGAGACCATCTCAGGAACCTCAAGGTGCACAAGTCCATGGGACCTGATGAGATGCATCCACGGGTCCTGAGGAAGGTGGCGGATGAAGTGTCTAAGCCACTATCCATCATATTTGAGAAGTTGTGGCAGTCCAGTGAAGTTCCCGCTGAGTGGAAAAGGGGAAACATAACCCCCATTTTTAAAAAGGGAAAAAAGGAAGACCTGGGGAACTACAGGCCAGTCAGTCTCACCTCTGTGCCCTACAAGGTCATGGAGTGGATCCTCCTGGAAACTAACGCTAGGGCACATGGGAAATAAGGAGGTGATTGGTGACAGCCAACATGGCTTCACTAAGGGCAAATAGTGCCTGACAAGTTTGGTGGCCTTTTACAATGGGATTACAGTGTTGGTGGATAAGGGAAGAGCAACTGACGTCATCTACCTGGAATTGTGAAAAGCGTTTGACACTGTCTTGCATGACGTCCTTGTCTCTAAATTGAGGACACATGATTTGATGGATGGACCACTCAGTGGATAAGGAATTGGCTGAATGGTCCCACTCAAAGAGTTGCTGTCAGTGGCTCAATGTCCAAATGGAGAGCAGTGATGAGTGGTGTTCCTCAGGGGTCAGTGTTGGGACCAGCGCTGTTTAACGTCTTTGTCGGAGACATGGACAGTGGGATTGAGTGGACCGTCGGCAAGTTCACTGATGACACCAAGCTGTGTGGTGCAGTCGACACGCTGGAGGGAAGGGATGGCATCCAGAGGGACCTGGACAGGCTTGAGAGGCGAGCCTGTGTGAACCTCATGAAGTTCAAGAAGGCCAAGTGCAAGGTCCTGAACATGAGCCGAGGCAATCCCATGCACAAATACAGGCTGGGCAATGAGTGGATTGAGAGCAACCCTGAGGACAAGGACTTGGGGATATTAGTGGAGGGAAAACTGACTGTGAGCCAGCAATGTGCGCTCGCAGCCCAGAAAGCCAACCTCATCCTGGGCTGCATCACGAGAAGTGTGGTCAAGGGTGGTTATTCTCCCCTTCTACTTCACTCTCATGAGACCCCACCTGCAGTGCTGTGTCCAGCTCTGAGGCCCCCAACATAAGAAGGACATGGACCTGCTCCAGCGGCTCCGGAGGAGGCCACAAAGATGATCAGGGGGCTGGAGCACCTCCCCTGTGAGGACAGGCTGAGAGAGTTGGGGTTGTTCAGCCTGGAGAAGAGAAGGCTCCAGGGAGACCTTCTAGCGGCCTTCCAGTACTTAAAGGGGGCTACAGGAAAGATGGGGAGGGACTCTTTATCAGGGAGTGTAGGGATAGGATGGAGGGTAATGATTTTAAACTGAAAGAGAGAAGATTTAGATTAGACCTAAGAAAGAAATTCTTTACGGTGAGGGTGGTGACACAGGAAGAGGTTGCCCAAAGAAGCTGCGGCTGCCCCCTCCCTGGGAGCGTTCAAGGCCAGGTTGGACGGGGCTTTGAGCAACCTGGTCTAGTGGAAGGTGTCCCTGCCCATGGCCGGGGGGTTGGGACTAGATGAGCTTTAAGGTCCCTTCCAACCCAAACCATTCTGTGATTCTATGAATTTTTGCTAATTTAAATATCTGTAAACCTGCAACTGATGAGTATCAAAAATAAAATGTTACAATTAAAAAAAAAAGTTTTATTTAGAGAAATATGTTTAAATACATGTTCTTCACAAATTGAAACACCGTGCAAATATTAGCTTTTGGATCTTTCATTCTTTCACAGTGCAAGAAATAGTCTAGTTGTGAAGGGTGGGTTCCTTCTCAGTACTTTTTTGCTGTTAGAAGAATCAGTTGAAGCCCTATATGGTCCTGGCATTAAAAAGAAGTTTGTCTGGAAGTAATTTCCTTAGATCCCAGCAGTTTGTGGATTTCCAATATACCTTATGGTTCTTGGTGCTGCAATATGCCTCTCAGTGCAGCCACTCACTTTGTTGCACCAACCCCTTTGTAAACTCTCTCACCTACTGGTCATCGCAAATTTTGAGAAGCGGTTAGTCTATGTCCTTACTCAGAGTTGGTTGTTTCTCAGGCTGTGTGAGAGCAGCATCTCTGATCTCCCTCAGATAAGCTGTAGCCTAGGTTGAACACACCAAAAGGAGGGAGGAGGAAAGGTGGGAGTTAAGGAGTGTATATTTCCAATGAAGTCATACTCTCTTATTTTCAGATAAAGCTTTCCCCTGGGTTAAAGAAGCTTTTCACGGTAACAGCAGTGAGTGCAATATCTGTTATTTTTCTGGCCCATCACTTTAAAAGAAGACGTGGAAAGAAAAACAAGAAAGTGCCACCATGGGAACCAAGTCATCTAGTATTAGAGTGTACCAAAGCAGCTGCATCAGAAAAAGGTATGTGAAAGAACCCCCAAGGTCTCTTTTTTTGTTTTCTTAGAGGGGAAGAAGAGGGGTGTGAGGGGATGGGCGTGCAGTAGTAAAACAAATTACTTTCCTTTAATGCTGAGTAGGTTTGAATTATTAAAGTAAAAACTGTGCAAATTAGGAACAAAATTACAGTGTGTTTATAAATAAGCTGGTCTTGTTCTCAAAGGTGAAGCTTCCATCACGAATTTGGATTAAAACTTTTTTTATCAATGGTGTATTAACAATGGGGTTTGCTGTTCTTGTGGACATATGTCAGTAGTGAGAAAAGCAGAGTTAATTTTTTATGGGATGGGAAAATATGCTCAAATGCATGTTTATTGTCATAGATATTGACTGTTCTAATTTGTAGTTTCTCATGTAGAACTGTAAAAAAAAATAATTGTTGTTGCTTCTAAACTGGATTTTATTGAAAAGAATAGGTATAGTTCTTAATAGATCTTGCTAACGAAAGATACAACGTTTTGAGTTTGCAGCAGCTTTAAAATCACTGTATCTCTTAGGTTCTAGTTGTTCCAGTAGTCGTCAAAACTTGACTCTTTCTCTGAGCTCTGCCAAGGAAAAAGGATCTCAGTCTTGTATCTATGCAAATGGAGGACTTTTCAGTAAATACTCCGGTTCAGTTCAAAGCCTGGCCTCGGTACGTAAAAGTGTTTTAAGGCTCTTGAATATCTGTTAACTTGCACTGAATATGCACCTGATGGTTTCACTGAGCTGAAACAACTTTCCTGAACAAACTGCGCAGAAGGTGATGCTGAGAAGGCCATGGTACTTACTGTATAGTAAAAAGAGTTTCTAGGCAGATGGCTTGGGTGTAAAGTACTCTGGTAGGAATGTAGTTTTAAGGATACTCTGTATAATAACACTTGAGAATTTGTTCATTTTTTTTTAAGGTTCAGAGTGCCACCTCTTGTCACAGTTGTGCTTGTGCCAATTCTAATTCCTGGGATAAAGCAGATGAAGATGATATTAAACTTGTCAATATTCCAGTGACCACACCTGAAAATTTATATTTGATGGGTAAGTTATAATAAGCATATTCAGCATCTACCAACAATGAATGTAAATAATTTCTTGGTTTTGTGGCAAAGTGACACTTGCACAATATTACTGTGGTGTTCTTTCGCAGTGTCCTGTTGGCATGTGTCTAAGAACTTTTCCATAAGATAATGAAATCTTGATCTAGAGTTAGTTTTTCAAAATATGTATTTTTTAAATTCCTTTATTTGTAGTAGTAATCCATAAAATTATTTTTAAAAGTCAATAGGAAAAAATACATTGAACATTGTTGCTTTAATCATATTGTGAACTTCTTTATCTTATTAAAAAGGCAGATATCTTTTTTTTGTTAGACTGGGAATTACTGTTTTAAAAACTTACATCCCTGCTATAATCGTGCTTATTAGCTACATAGTTTCCTGTGACTCTAAAACGTGAATACATATGGAAGCTGTGTGTTTGATGGAATGGAGGTATTCCTGATCTCCCCTAGGTATGGAGCTTTTTGAAGAAGCACTGCGTCGATGGGAGCAGGCACTGACTTTCCGTAACAGGCAAGTTGAAGATGAAGCAAGTTGTGGTTCCATTAAGCTGGGAGCAGGAGATGCAATTGCAGAAGAAAGTGTAGAAGTGAGTATATTCAATCTGTAATCTACTGTTGCTGCCCTGACAAATTCGTAGCATTTTGTTACCTGAATCTTTTTAACTTCTAATTCAATTACCAAAACTGAGAATGAATTCAAATTTCCAATTTAGTGTTATTGCATTTAACGGACACCTAACTTTGTTCCTTTTGGTTTTTTTGGTTGGTTATTTGGAGGAGGGGGAGGGAAGGGAATTAGCTTTATTTATTTTTTGGTAATTGCTGTTGCATCAGTGTTTGCTTCTGGATGGTATTATCGAGATACCAAATATACTAGTTCTATGCACAAAATCCCTTGGGTCATCCCTTTCTTTTATGACCACGTGAGAGGATATCTGCTTAGCAAAGATAAAGGTCTTGGGAAAGATGATCCATTTATGAATATTCACAAATAATATGCTTGAACTTTATTTGTATTCCTTTGTTCTTATGAACTAAATTTTGAAATAAACATACACCTGTGTGGCTTTCATTATTTCTAGTGCAGTAAACATCATGGATCATTCAAAAGTATTTTAAAATTTAGATTTTATTTTTATTACACTAAATAAAATATGTGTGTATACGTTGGATGTTGAAGTATTCATCTGACAGTGTCCTTGTGCGGTTTGTAGGAAATTGATGTGGCACAGTTTGCTCTTTGAAGGCTTAATATTCTTAGATTTTACAAAGGAATCTTACAGACTGCAAACAAATAGAAAATCTTCTAATGCCTGTCTTCTTGCAGGATATCATTAGTGCTGAATTCATTCATAAGCTTGAATCCCTTCTTCAAAGAGCTTATCGTCTTCAAGAGGAGTTTGAAGCCACCCTTGGGGCCTCTGATCCTGCTTCTCTAGCTAATGATATTGGTGAGTACTCCTATTTTACATTAATATTGCTTGTAATAATGACTCCTGGGGTGGGGAAGTCACTGAAATATCCACTGAGCAGAAATACATTTATCAGTAAATAAACAAAAAAAACCCCCAGGTTCTTTACATTATTTAATATTTGATGTAGTGCTTGTATTTTAGATAAGAATGGACTGAGAAGAAATTTTCTTCTTTGTGTCTTGTCAGTATACTTGAGAATTTTCATAATACTTCTCCACTTTCTAAAGTTTATATTTACTTGGGTATTTAAATATTTATGCAGTAAGAATATATGACCCTTTTTATAGCATGGGTGTATTAGAGTGTTTCAAAAGACATACGTCTTTTTTGAACTGTCAAACTCTGTATGCATGTACTTTTTCTTTTTTTGGTTTGTCATAATTTTTTTATAAAAAACCAAAACCAAACCAGAATGACTGAGTCTGAAACAGATATCTGTTACCAAAGCTCTTCTCCCTGGTGACTGAAATTTTTCACGGTTATGAGTGACTAAAACCAGGATGTTAAAATGACAAATATAATGAGTAGCTGCTGCCAGACATGTTGATTAAGTACAGATAGTTTGATTATTTAAAGAATTAGTTTAAGATGTTCTTAAAGGCTGATACTGTTATGCTCTTTCATAATTCAAGATCAAGCATCTGAACTCAGCTGTTAGACTTTAAAGGCGGAACATGTTCTGGGATTAGTTTTAGTCAGTGGTCTTGTTTGTTAGGCTTCAGCTTGACTGACACGAGGTGGCAGTACTCTCATCTCTTAGCCCTCATGTTACTAAATACAGCTCTGAGTAAGGTGGAAATTAAATTTAGGTCAGAGTTGGCTTTCTGACATATCTGCACACACCTGTTAATGTAATTCTTAAAGCAGAAAAGAGTTTGAATGTTTTATTTTGGTGTCTGAAACCATAAGCCCTAAATAAAGTTGCATTGTATATCCATTATTAAATTACAAGTTTATTTGTAATTTCTGTCTTCAGGCAAAATTAATAAAATGGTATTCAAAGGACTCAATGTGATGTTCAATGTGTTTAATTATTGTTTTGCTTGGTTACCCTGGAAAATTTGTATTTTATTTTTTTAAGATGTGATAACTGGATTCTTGTTTATCACGAATATTCCGAGAATTGAATTCCTTCCAAGTGTTCTTTGTAGAAAACATTTGTGATCTCTTGAGTAGATGCCTGTTACTTTATTATGAATTTTATTTGTGCTGGCCCAAATGAGTGAGGAAAACAAGTAAAGAAGTGGTTTAGTGAGTAGTGTTTTCACTGTTCAGGATTTGGGGCTTTTTCAGCATTATCTTGGATTTGTGGCTTGAACAGCAAGTAATATATTAGAGAATGTTTCACTTTTTCAGAATTTTTCAGAACAAAACCAGAAGAACATCATCTGCTTCCAAGCACTGTGGTGCTTGGAAGATTTAATACAGAGGATGATTTTGTTCAATACTCAATATAAAAACATTTATTCACTCAAAATTTCTTAGTTTACTTTCCTGTGGGATATGATACTGAGTGTAGTGTATGAATGTTTGAAGTAGGACGTTTTTGAGATTGACAGTTTTTTAGTAACTTTCCTGGAAGGGACAGAAAAGTATGTTTGGGAGAATCCTAGATGCTCTCTTGTGGGTTTATTCCCCCCTCCCTTTTTTTAATTTTTTTTTTTTTTTTAATTTGGTAATCTAGTGAAAGAAAATGAAAGCTGCTGTCAACAGACTTTCCTTTACTACACAAAAATGTGCATGTTAACATGTAATACTTATTTTGTTTCACTTCTATTGAAAGCTTTGTATTACTCTTCTAGGAAGTAGGCTAGTATAAACATCGATCACTTGTTTTCCTTTTTGTGTGTGTATGTGTGTACACATGTGCAGGTATTAACAACAACAGGGATGTAAGGGTTCAAGAGCCACAAGAAAAAGCAAGTCCAAGAAAATTATGAAATCCCAGTGACCAAAACAAATAAAGATAGTACAGTATTCTTTACACTACTAAGAATAATATCCTACTGCAGAATACAAATGACAGTTCTGAACAGAAACAGAAATGAAGGTGCCTCTGCTCTGTAGTAGGAATGTGTATCATTTGTGTCAGAAGAGGCAGCATCTGGTAAATCTGAATCAGTAGTCCTGGACAATTTATATCCAAAATTTGTTAAAGAAGCTAGATAAAGAAAGCACCCTAATCCATCGTTTACTATTCACTAATCTTGGAAGGTGCAAAATGTTCCAAATGATTGGGAAATCGCCAGTTTAGTTCCAAATCTTAAAAAGCAAACCACCCTAGAGCTCCAACACCCAAGTTAAGCAACATGCCTGTGAAATAGTGTTGCTAATCTGCAGTTCTGTTACCACAGACAACATAATAAAAGGTGTAATTAGTGCCAGCTGGTATGGTTTCAGGGTAGGTAGTTTTTCTTGGACTGTAGATTTTTGAGAGATCTGCAATTTGGGGGATTGATATAGCACACGTTAGATGATAATAGCTCATGGACATGAACGTTTGTTTATACTTCTGTCCACTGTTAAGGGAAAAGTTTTCTTTTTAGCGAAGATGTTTGGTCAAACATTGTAACTTTATCAACTACATAGCTGATAAAATCATTTGTAGAGCTGGAAATTGATTTTAAAAAATCATTTAAGACATTGAAAGCATTGAATTAATGAAAAGGAAAGTTTAGTAATATTGATCTGAATTATTTGTTTAAATGGTTACAATCTTAACAAATTAATTTGAATCCAGGAAAGTATGGATTGTACATACATGTGAGAGATTTTAAAAGAAAAATAATAGAGAAACACTCTTGGAATGCATTAGGAAAATTATGCATCACAGTCAGTGTAAGTTCTTAGCACAGTGCTGTAGAAAAAACACCACTGCTAATCTTTGGCTGTTTGAAAAGGACAGCATGAGCATAGAGACAGAGATACAATCTTGTTTTTCTATGTTTTTAGAATACTGTGTCCAGTTCTGTTGTTCATGTTTCAGAAGATATGGAAATACTAGACAGCTCAAAACAAGCCATAAAAATGATCCATGTTTTGGAAAAGCAAGCTAATATGTGGTTTAAGTTGCATATGTCCAGCTCCTTATTGAAGAAAATACTGAGAGGTGACTTACTTGTTCTGAATAGCTACTTACACATGGAAAAGGTATGTGGTGCTGGGGGTTTTGTAGACCTTGTTGTCAAAGTCATAACCAGATCCAGTTTCTGGTTGTTCAAGTGAAACAAGTTAAGTTCTGAAGTAAGTTGCCTCTGAGGCATATTGAGGGTATTTCAGTGTTTTAGATAAAGATTTTTTTTTTGGATGCTGTTTTGAGGGATATTTTTATTCCTCTTTGAGAGGAAGAGATGGACTTGGGGGTAAATGGTCATTGTGGTCTTTCTGGTATTTAAGCATTTCCCCTTACTACTGCTCTTTTTTCTTCTTTTGTGGGCCTTGGAGTGAACAAGAAAAAACTTTTGTTGTCCTTAATAGGATCATAACACTTGTAGCTTGTTGTTAGAATGCTTATAACCAGCTTTTAAGCTTCAGGGTTTCAACTGTTGACTCACAAGAGTAATCAAAATTATTTGCTTTGTTTTTTCTCTTATACACATGATGGTTAGATATAGTTTGTGGATTTTTCTTCCATTTTCTGCATCTGAAGCATTTGTGATTAGCCACAGCTGGAGACAGGGCTCTGACAGTTGGACAAATGCTATCAAGTGTTATCAAAAGACTTGCTACACAAATGTCTGACTAGCACTTCTTATTCAGAAACCCTGGGTTATAATGAACTCCAAATTTGGTCAGGAAGGAAACTTTCAAAGGTAAAAATTTCCATCAATTTCTGGTTTTCAGCTTTCTCTCTAAAATCTTATGTCAGACTTCTGGGGCTCCTGAAACCACACTCTCCCCTACTTGTCTACTAGTCACAGATGTTGCTCCTTCCCAGAACCTTTAAATGTATTGCTTCCCAGACCATCATTTCCGTCTCCCTAATCAAATTAAGATCTTAGTGCTGCCATTGATCAATCATACCACAGACTTGCTTTTCATTTTGTGATCTCACTTACTGGTTCAAGTTGGTTGACATGATAAACAATTTGCCAACCAGCTTTGAGAAACAGCTTTCTGGAGGAGACCATGGTAACATACAACATACAATACAACAGCTTGTCACTGTAACCACTGTCTTTCATGATGTGGCTGAAAGTGCTTCTCTTCTGTCTGCTATGACAGGTAAAAGGTAGCTTGTCAGAGCCAGCAATCATCACTTGAAGTGGTTGCATGCTGTTCTTGTGTAAATGAGCACCTCCAAGTGTTTCTTTTGTTTCTTAGTTATATGTAAATTAAATATTCTCTCTTCCAGATATTTCTGAATATTTAACTTCCAGCAGTGCAGAAGATACAGGTATAAATAAATACCTTTTCTCCTTGTGGGTAGAATTCTATTAATAGTAATATTAAAAGTAATTGCAAATAATAATTTTCAACTCTGTAAGCTATTGTTGAGTGATAAACAATAAATATAGCCCTGGAAAAGACTTGCATTTTAAATAGACAAAATAACGGAATGCAATTATGTTCCTTTTTGTTGCATTCTCCACTGGACTTCTAGCATTATCATATAAAACAGCAAGCTAAAATAGGATTTCTATAGCAGAAATATTTCTGGACATGAAATTAAAACAAATATGTAGGGCTGAACTGCTGCTGGTTTTGTGCTGATCCTCTTAGGACTGTGAAACAACATGGGAAGCCTAGAAACAGGCTTTCCTGAGGCAGGCTATAAGCTGCTCTGAATCAAGAAGGAGGCAATTGGCAGAAAACTGTGAAACAAAATATTCGTCTTGTTATTTCCAAGGGGTGAAAGTGAGGGGCTAGAGGGTTAAAAGCTTACAATACTTCCTGCAGTCTGTCCTTGAAGAAAGTTCTTTTTTTTTTTTTTTTTCCTTTTTAGATCTTTTCTAGCAGACTGAAATGTTAGTTGAGCTAACTTGGGAGGAATGCAAAGAGTTAGGAAAGAAACAATAGCTTTACTTACTAGCAGAATTGCAGGTCAGAGGGGAAAATTCTCAAATTGTAGGGCTCCTTGTCAGTACTGAATTCATAATACTTCATATTATTATTTTGACTTCTACTGTAAAAAGAAATGCTGGCACTCAAACTAATGGTGACTTCTGTACACTGGCCCTTAAACTTTTTGATAATAACATTAATACCTATGCATTGGTTACTTTTTTATTTTAAAAAAACATTTACTTTTTGTATTAATTATATAATTTAAAACAAATTAATTGTTTGAGCCACTGCAGTAAAAGATCTCTCACAAAGGTCTGTGTTGTTGGATGATTCTCTTGGAAGGTTTGTCTGTTTCTTTTTTTAATTTTCTTCTCACACTCAAAGATATGCTTGGCATTTTGGAGAGAATAAGCACAGCCTTTAACCTAGTGACAAAACTCTTTGGAAAACATATTTGCATATTAGAAACCTTTTCTCCAGCTGCTCTTAAAACAAAAAAATCTTTGCATAATCAGTGAAGCTGTTGAAAGCTCGTTTTTATATATTTTATTAATACAGACTTCTATAATGTTTTACTGTCCACAGATGAATATCTAGGGCCTGTATTCTCCTTCCTGCCTCTGAAATGTTAATGGAAAAATTTGTTTGAGAATATTATGTTTTATATGCACAAGAAATGTTTCTAATTCTCAGGCTCCAATGAGGGGCTGAGCAATTCGTAATAATTCATATAGGTGTGCTCTAGTAGTACATACTGTGAAATAATTTCAAAGCAGCATAACTTTTTATGATAGTTTGAAAACGTTTGCTTGCTTTGTGTTCCTTGAAGATAATTTTAAATTAAGTGATATCTTAATTTCTTGGAGAAGGAGAAGACATCTTTCTAGTGGCTGAAAGAGAATTGAAATCAAAACAAAAGAAAACAATAGCTTTTTCTTTAAGTGTGGAAATATATTCATCCCAAGAAATGCTCTTATAAAAGAAAGAAAATTATTATTAGGTCTGAGGAAAAGCCCAGAAAAGTTATTCCAAACCTATTTTTAAAAACATAATTCATATTTTGAACATAATTTAGTTCTTAGAGTTTATGGAAGTTCAGTAACTGCTGAAGCTTACTGCGTTTCACTGTGAGGTCTCTTGTATTGCAACTTATTGCTGCAACTCCTTATTTCTGACTCACAATAGATACTTAAAGGGCAGATGTTTGAATTGGATAGTATGTCTTCTGCTGTGAATAGTATTTAGGACTTTCATTTAAAGGCATATTTGCCCAATATAAATTGTGCTTCCTTTCTAAATTGCCTTCAACAAAATTCTTTACCAGAAAGCACCTAAGCACAATGTTGAATAGTAGAGTAAGATTAGTAGTTAAAAGTTCAATTAAAACTGTAAACAAAAATATTTCTCCAAATGTGTCTATGAAAAGATTATAATGCTTGGCTTTCTCAGTGATACTCTTAATTTTGGCAATACTGTACTAAAAACTCAAAATAGCTTTGAATAGACCTGCAGTGAAGTTACTGGTACTGAAAAAGATTAGTATTTGATAATCTGTATCTTTATGTTGGTATTTGATAACCTGGAGTGTATGTTTGTGTTTATCTTAAAAGCTGAAGTTTCATTGCGTAGTGAAACAGATTAGCTGAAGTCTTTTCAGCAGTGTCTCAAAATAATCTGTTTTACTGTACACTGAACCAACAACATTGGAGAACTCAAGGTCACTTGCTGTATGTTAGCTTGGGGGGTGATACGCATAGAAATTTCCAAAAACACTTCCAATAGATCAGAAAGAGTCCATTTCTGATTTTTGAGGACCCTTGTTACCATTTGCCCATCAGCTTTGCTCTTAAATCCAACCATGCAGGCTATTTATACACTTGGTTGCTTTTCCTTAAATGGCATCCCTGAAACCTGTCTTCTTTCTCTCCACACCAAAACTCCTATTGAAGCCCTTGTCTCTCTCACTTCTTGACTCCTGACGTGTTCTCATGTCTTGCCTTGTCCATTTAAAACTTGCTTCTCTCACATGGACTTAACTGTTGTTTATAAAAATCACCTTTACTCATTCTTCTGACCAGATTATTTCTTTTGCTTAAGCTATCTCCCTCAGGAGCTTCTCCAAATGAAACACAAGCTATTCCTCCTTTTAGCTCTAAAGGCTGCTCATAATTGAGCCACAGTCCAACTACCTGATTTAGTTCCCCAACCTTTGTTCAGTTAGCTGTTCCTGTGCTTCCCTGATCAGTCCTCCTAACACAAAATCCATCTGCTGTTTTTCAACTGTTTCTGCTTGTTCCTTACAACATTTGAGCAGCTGCAGTCGTCTCTTTCCCCAGATCTCTTCTTAGCATGAGCTTCCTCGTTCCACATAGTTACCCGGGCAAACTCTGATTACCACCTTCTTTTTCCTTTCTTCTCTGCCCATCAATTTTAAATCCCTGATAAAAAGGGGGAAGTAGAATGAAGCTGTTCCAGTTCCGTACATGAGTAAGGACCATTTGTACAGCAGTTTATGCAGTTAATACCCCACAATATTACTCAACTAGGACTAGTTTTAACATGTGCTGTATTATCTATGTGTTTATAACGTACCCCACAACAGCAAACACACATGACTAACGCTACTTTAAAGGCATATTTTTTGAGCATTCTTTTTGCATCTTTTTTGTTGGCCATTCTAGTGCTTAGTTTTAGTCAATAGCTTCTCCTGGTTTTGTTTTTGTTTTGTTTTTTTTTTTTCCAAACCTTTTAAAAAAGTACACGTATTTACCTTCTTTTTGTGTAAAGAAAACTGATCATTTTCCCCACACATCAGGGCTTGATTTAATAACCACTTGTCTTCATTTTGAACACTTCTGAAAAGTGGTGTGTAGAATAAGTGGAAACAGTCTTCCAAAGGCAGAAAGTTACTGCTTTTTTTTTTTTTTTAACTCCTCTCACATGTTCTTATGGTATGTTCTTAACAAGTTATAGTTTAGAAATTCTTTTTCTTACTAAAAAGGATGTACATACACTTAACTTCTATGTGTTTATATACATTGTGAATATAAATGTTCCAGAGGCAGGAAAAATCATACCAGACAGATGGCAAGTAGTGAGGACGGGATAAGTGTTTATTTTTCTGGCTGGAGTATCACAGTGTGAGGTTATATAAACTGATGATCAAGAACATGTTTTGGCCCATAGGGCTAATTCCTGTTTTAGAACTTCTACTAAAACAATTTATTCTTGCATTAAAGTCTGTTTTTAAGAGAGGCTTGTCTGAAACATTCTTGGGCAAAATGATGGAAGGGGAGCCAGAACGGGGTGGGGGAGATATAGACAGTGATAGCTTCGAGTTTGAAAAAACTTCAAAGGTAATCAGCTCTCTTAGCTTTGCAGCTTAATCTTGAAAGTGCAGAAACAACATTTTGAACATTTCTGATTGCTTTTGAGCACAATATCAAAATGGAATATTGACAGAATTGTATAAAATCAGCAAGTGTAGCTCTCTACACTATAGTTCCTTTACTAATTCATTAGTTCAGTTAGGACTAAAATAGATGAACTTCTGTCTGTAATTTATTTCCAAGGTCTTAAAATGAAAATGTGTCTGTGTGCACACATGCAAAAGCAAACAACCTTTCTTAACTGATGTGTCTACTATGTTTAAATCTTGCTGCTGTTTAAGTCAAAGTCTCTGACCCATCAGCCTGACATAAATGGTTGTAGCATATCCTCATAGCAGTTGTTTACTAGGCTTGTTATTTAGTACTAGCCATACCCCATTGCTACAACAATACACGTTCATTTACATAAGTTTACCCTATAATGTATGGGAGGCACAAGTAGCTTATGTAAGTATCATTCCTAAAGGCCTTTTTATATCTTAGAATTTTCTTAAACTTTTGTTTCAGCTTGAAATGTTTCAAAGTTTAACCTATATGTGGGAGTAAATCCATTTTTGTGGAAAGTTATAGCAAAAGTTTCTGTGAACAATAACAAGGGAGTAAAATTTATTATTTATGTGTCATTTTTCTCTCATGCATATATTTATGCAGTTAATTACTAAAACTTACAAAAACTTAAGATGTGTTTTAAATAAAAAATTAAGATGTGTTTTATTTCCCTTTTGACAGCTCAGGCTAAACTTTTTAAAAATAAATTACTGTTAGTTCTCTAATTCTTTGTGGGATATCTGGTCTGTGCACTATGTCCCACCGTACCTCGCAATCCTGTTTGTAGCAAAGTGCTGTAGTGTAGCTGATTCAAGAGCACATGTCTGTCACACCAGGCTTTATTCTCTCTACTGCTATTTAAAGCTGCCCTTGTTCTACATGCAGATATGCTGCAAGTATTTAAAAGTAAACAGATACATATTTCCAGATAGCCTAAATTATGCACATTTATTATTCAAGCTTTTCTTTATTTTACTTAAGTTTACGACAGATAACCATTATATTGACTAGATAGCAGCTTTAACTACTTCTGTTTGAGTAGCTGCTAATCAGTGTCAAGCTATATTCTAGGGTCAGGTTGCACTAATCTTTACTTACATTATAATTCAAGTATTAATATGTTGTTACTAATGCATTTAGCAACCTTATAGTATTGTGGTTTGTTTGTTTTTTTTAATTTGAGTTTTGTAACTGGTGTTAGTTAGTAAACTAAAGGTCCAGAGGAAGAACTCTTCATCCAGTACAATTTTTTTGAGGATTCTTACCTCATTCTTTCCTACTCTCTGGTGCAAGTGGAATGCAAGCAGGCCCCAATCAGTTGGGCACTTAAGATATTCTTTAAGCTTTATTGTTTAAAGTTAAGCATGTGTCTTGCCAATTTAGGTTCTTAAACTGTATGCTGTGTGCAGCTGGGTTTGCAGAAGCCAGTCACGTTCCCGAGTAGTTTTACTGCAGAATTCTGTAAGACAGTTATGCCCTGAAGTTCAAGTGAAGGCTAGGGTTATTGTGCTCTCCCTGAAGAGTTTGCCTGTGTCAGATATGCTAGAGTCTTCATTCTGAATACAGAATCCAAATGTTAGTCCAAATCAAATATATATATTTGCATCTTTTGATGCTTATTTCACTGAGGACCACCAGTTAGATAGTTGGTTCTGTCTTTCTATTTTTCTGTTAATTCTGGGGATAGAAAGGTATCAATCTTTCTTTTCTGATACTGTCTTCATACATGTAAGTGGAATTGCCAACTGCTAGACAATATATTTTTCTTTTAATGGAAGAACAAATGAATATGTGGGTTCCTTTTGTCAGTCTGTCTCACTTGCTTTGAAATGTCAACATCCCTGAAGCCTAATATACTGGCTAAAGAAAAACCTTTCCAGCAATCTTGTGTTTAAAATCTTCTTTTAAGAGAATGTGTTGGATGGTCCCTGTGGTTGGTTGGATAGCCCTGTGCTGTGGCCAGCAAAATAGTCTATATGCTAGCATACTGAACTGGTTACTCTTTCTTTTTTATGTATAACAAATTAGGAAACTTTGTAAAGCAACAAGTTTCAGGAGCTGAGCAACAGTTGCTGGTTATTCTTGTCATTTTTAATCCCTGGGTGTGCTACTATCTGCTCTACTGTGAAAAGATGCATGGTAGGAAAGCCAAGAAGGTAACAGTGAACAACTACCTTGCAAAGAAACAAGGGATACTGCTAGTAATACACTTGTGTAAACATCTTGCTTTAAGTACCCACTGATTTTAGTAGACTTGCACAGGTGTAGTAGAACTGAGGCAAAAGGGATATAAGTTCACTTGTGAGACTCCTCTCTCAAGTCTGGTGAGAAGACTTTTCTACCTAACTTACTTATGGAGGCCTCTAGTGTAGGAAGGGTATTAAAGGAGCTAATTGGAGATGTGTAAGCCTTCAAGTTAACCTTGTACTTCCTTCTGTAAATATAACATTGCATTTTGAATCTGCTTTGCATCACAATGAGTTAACATACTATCACACTGAATGTGGTTGAACAGACCATTCCATTGTCACTAGAAAGTGTCTGTGCAAAAATAGCGGTAGGTTGCGCTTGTTTTTAGAATGTGAAGAACTAAGACAAGGCAGTGACGCTCAAATCTGATGACTAAGGTATCTGGCAGTCCTCACAGTGCTGTGCTATAAATCCCCAGTGGACAGCCTACATCTTAAAATAAGCAGCCCTGGAATTCAAACTAGACTGCTGTGGACAAAATAGATGTGATGTTTTCTGAACTACAGGAGAATGAGTATGCCAATGAAGAGGAAACAGTGACAACTTTGTGTTGCATATCTATCTAAATAGACTCTGTCCAGATTAGACAGCTGAGCAAACTTGATTGCAAGATCTTCCCTCTCAAATCAAGTGCAAGTATAGAAACTGTTGTCTAAACTATTAGACTTGAAAATGGGAGGGTGATCAGAAATTAAATTCTTCTGTGAGAGATTTAAACCTTAAAATCGGGGAAGATCCACTGATTTTTAGCTTCAGGGTAAAGAAAATAAGTTGCAGAAAACTGTAACCCTGTGTGAATGTAGAAACTTGTAATGTGCAGTTATGAATAATCAAAGTTTACATGTTCAAAGAAACGAAAAGCTGTATGACAGGGAGAGACCTAACAGTGACACATAGTTTACACAGGATATAAATCTCAAATCTGTTTCAGGATCAGAAGTCTATGTCATGCAGAGAGTCAGAGCAGTAGACCAGAGAAGTGAACATACGCATACATTTATTTTGTGTTTACTAAGCTGATTTCTCAGCTGTCAGCACATATGATGTGTTAGTTCAGGTTATAAAATACACATTAGATGATGCTTTATTTTCTTAAAATTCAGATTTCGGCAATCTAGCACCATATGTGTTTATTCTGCCTCTTCCTTGAGATTTGAATTGCAGAGTTCCTCATGGTGAGGTCTTTCTATTTTGAGATTTTGATTTTACAATAAAGCATGCCACGATGATTCAGGGACAGCTTTCATAGGTCACATTCTCTATAACACAGTGATATTTCTAGCCTTTTGATAATTTCTTTGCTTAAAAAAAAATTTGCAACTATCAGAAAGTATTCCAGTTCAGTTATCAAATTTATGGAAAAGTTGTTCAGCAGATTTAAATCTTGAAAGAAGATTTATCACTATTCCAGAGTACCAAAGCTATATAATATTTCCTAATACTCTTGAGTTATTTAATGTACCTGTGTCTATGGATCACAGGAAATAAATTATATTTAAATTCCTTTCTTAGGTATATTTGATTTTTACTTGTAGAGGCTAAAATGACTACTTATGCACAAGCACTTTGTGCTGTCTTTGCTGGATTAGAGCATTCAAGGTGCTTGGTTTTGCTGTTTTATAATATAAGAGCAGTAGCCATATTGTTTTGTTTTATACATCATTAAACCTGTGGTACTCAGCAGATAAAATAACTTTATGGACAAAGTCAGTATCTTGAAGGTCTGAAAATAACCAAATTATTATAAACATTCCAGAAATTGCTATTATTTCTTTCCAAAGTATGTGAAAAATCTCTTGAGGATGATAAGGTTATTTTGGGCAAGTTCATCTTTTTCCAGATGACAAATATTGCAAATCAGTACATCTCAGTTTTCAGGTGGGTTTTATTGCTTATGTATATAAACTTAATGGATTGTACTATTCAATTTTTATATGCATTCTCTACTCGTTTATATTTAAGCATGAAGAATTTATTACTGTCATCTGTACACATTCAGCTTTTAATTAGCTGGACTCCTTTTGTCTTAAGAATAACATCAAAGTAAGAAATACAGAACACAGAGTGAATGAAGACCATCTTGTATTTTGTATAATGATGATCAGGTGAGCATTCAGTGTCTTGGAAAATGGGCCTTTGTATACCTGTGTGAGAGTATTGTAGTAGAAGACTTTTATGTGGACCTTGAAGATTATAGCTGTATTTGGAAACAATTATGAAAGCTCTGCTGAGTCAACTTTTACTGAGGAAGTAAGATTTGGCCTTCTATTTGCACAAAACCAGAAGATTATTCACTGCATGAAAACTAGTAAGCTTTTTGTTAAGGATGTAATTTGAAGGCTCAGCAGTTAGCTCAGCCAAATCTTACCTTCAAATAGGTCTGTGAGTACTAGGAGGAGGGTGAAATTGCAAATACTAAGTCCTTGGTGCTGTCCTATACTCAGTTTTCCTCAGTTGTTCCTTTCCATTAGACTACTGCTTCAGTTGGCGAGTTTCCTAGTCCAGTACTGGTGAGCAGAAGCTGTGTGTTCACAATGGGGACCTACTTGAGGTGTGAGCACATACTGACAGCCAGGCTGGATGATTGTACAGCACTGAAGTGTCTTTTTGTGGGTTTAGTGGGAGTGGGAGGAGTGTTGTTTTTTTTTTTTTTTTTTTTTAAGGAATCTGTCGCTTCAGTTTGCATCAGAGTGGTCCCAACAAAGAACCATGAGACATGCTAACATACTGGTAGATTTGATTAGATATTTTCAAAAAACCCTGACCTGAAATATATTTTTATGCTGAAGTCAATAACAGCTTTGTTTATATGCAGTGAGGTGAGATTCCTCCAGCTATAGGCACTTTCTTGAACCCAGATATTTGTGTTACTGGAGAATGTAAACACATAATTTAACAATAACTGTTAAATTCAGAATGATCTGTGTGGACACCCTGCTCCATTATTGACTTGCCTTTTTTTAACCTGTAGCTGTATGACCCAGTCATCAGAAGGTGCTATCTGAAGGTTGGGATTGTTTTCTTTTCATAAAAAACCACATAAAGTAAAAGTCACTGCTTTCTAGGTGCATCCTGTAAGACTTCATGTGATACATTAGTAGCTACTTGGCAGGACTGATGATTTTTTTAATGAATATTCAGTCAACACTCTCAGAGTTATGACTATTTCTAAATGTAAATAAAGCTGCTTTTGGATGCTTCAGTAAGTGGTGACAAACCACTGTGCCTCTTGTGACTAACTAGAAGACTGTGACACATTCTCTTGAAACTGAATTATGTAGTAATTCATGCTTCTGTGCTCTCTGAACTTGATTATTGTAATTCCTTTCTCTAGGCATGAAGCCACACATCTAAGGGCCCTGATTAGCACACAACACAGTGACTGTCTGTGTGGTAGCCTGGCAGAATACTGGGACCCTGCTACTCTTGGGGCACCCTGACTTTTCATAAGTGGATTCCTTTACAATGTTTTTTCCTCTTCAGAGTCTATCAAGTCTCTCTCACCTGTCTTCCTGCTTGTGGTGTATTACTGCACTGATGTTTCACTGAAGTGGGAGGGCTGGGGAGAATAGGAAGCCATGGCTAAACTATGGAACTAAATTCCTTAACTCCCAGTGGGTTCTTTGCCAGTGGGTAAGTGCTTTCCTTTTTTAACCTCTGCACGTAAGTGCCAAATACACTTGAGAACTCATGCCATGTTTCATTCAGGGTTGGAGGAAAGATAACATGTAAACAGTTTTCAGAATTTTAAAACATTATGTGAAGGTGAATGTTTCCCAACTGAATGCTAAAAAGTTAATTTATGTGCAGTTCCATCTCAAAGGTCAGATTTTTCTCTGAGAGTTTAGAGGGTTAGTTTTGTGGTCTGTCTTACCACATGAACCTACCAGAGCAAAGACAAATAAATATTCTAGATTAGTACTCTGTGAATAGATGTGGAAGTAGTTTTGTTCTGGTTTGGGTTTTTTTAACTTGCTTAGTTTCAAATAGATACTTGTTTGCAAAATCTTGTAAAGCTAGGATTTTTTTTGATACCCTTAATCTAACTTTAGAACCACGTATGCATCTTAAGGCACTACAACCAAGAGTCTTGATGGCAGTTACTGTTGTCAGTATCATGTCTGAAACTCTACTTCATCCTCTTTACAAATATAAATGAACCCAAAATAACTCCCTGGCTTCTCACATAAGTAAAATATATTTGAAGTTCACATACTCGCTAGTATTCCTTTCCTGAAGGTATTAGACTGCGTAAGAACCAGGGATGAGTGTATGAGCAGTTGCAGCCGCTGGTGGGTGAGTTCCTCTTGCAGCTGTTCATTCCAGGAGTCTCGTTGTGCTGCTGTCTCTTCTTTTTTTCATGTTCTTGTGTCCAAGAATGTTCTCCTGGTACTTGCATGGTATGTACTTCAGCTGTAACTTAATTTCCACTCTAGCGTTTTCATAATCGTGTGCTCTCTGCACAGCATGGGTATTGATAAGCACCTGCTTGGCTAATGGTATTTTAGGGTCTTGGCGTGGTGGTGGCCAGAAAGTTGGAAATAGCTGACAAGGCTGTTTTGTTTTCTTTGGGGAGGCTGTGCTTTGTATGCACATATCACTTGCCAAAGGTATTATTTCACTCAGCATTACCAACCTTTTTTCCATCTTTTTTTTTGTCATAACATGCCAGTTTTGTGCCTTCTTTTGTAGTAGTGAGAATTTTCTTTGAGTGAAAACAGAGATATTCCATATTCAACTAACATGTTAGGTGACAGTTTTAGGCCCATATTAGAAGACTTGGAATTATGACTTCTTCAGCAAATATAGATGTATTCAAAATCTTATTATCTTTAGAGCTTCACGTAATCTGTAGCAGGCTGAATGCAAACTTTAGAGAGGAATCTCTGATTCTGTAGTATTCTGGGCTGGAAACTCTATGGTTCCTTCATTTACACCAATTATTTTTTTACATATATGCAGAATAAATTTTAGTTAAATATCATTATTCCCATTTATATGTAATCAATGACATAGCCCAGTGTTAAATACTTCAGTGTCAGTTTGGGGATATATTGTTGTCATTGAGCTATAAACTCACATATAACACCAACAGCACAGAAATTATCAGACAGTATCCAAAGACTTTGAGTCTTCAGTCCATGGTATAGTTGGGACTTCCCTGTGAGGGTGGTGGAGACCTTCTTGGATTGTGACTAAGTTGATATATGAGACTACTTGACAGCTGCATTTTGTGTACATAAGCATTGGGTCCTTACCTTAACATCTTCATTAAAGCCATCAGTAAGATCTTTATAAGTATGGCCTACGCTTTACTCTTGTAGGAGTTTGTAATTTGCATTGCTACTTGTGAATATAGCTGTTTACTTCTCATGAAGTAAGTGCTGCATGTTGCCTACAGACTGGGAGGATCAGAAAATGGCACTTGAACCAGGTGCTGGAGGGCTTTTCTGGCTGTGAGATGTAGAAACTTTTGTTTTAATTGCAAATCTATTATGGAAAACAACTTAGCCAAAAGGAGAGGTTCAGTGGAAAAATCTGCAAGCAGGCTATACATCCTTGTACATCCTATGTTTAACAGTACTATTGCAGTTTCAGCAACTGCTTCTGTGAAAAAGTTATATTAGAAAAGCATTTCATGTAATATTAGAAGGGGATTAATGCAAATTATGAGCTAGAAATAAGGAAACATCACGTTACCCATCTGCTCTTACCAGACCAAGCAAATGCTTTACAAACCACAGTTTGGTTTTCTGTTCCAGCTCTTCAGATTCCAGTATGTGATTGTTTCTCAACCAGCTTGGATGCTGCTGTACTTTTCCTCTTGATTTTAAGAGGTCAAAAGAAAGAACAAACTATTAAGAATGATCTGAAAAAATCAGAGATGCTAATATGAATATTGGTGGTGTGATTACAAGTAGGAATCTGCCTAACTCAATCTAGTAAAATCTTTGTCCAAACTTTTAATAATTTTTTCCTCTCAGTGGATAGTTTCAAAGACAGAAATTTATTGTTATGTGCAATTTTTGAGCTGTCATTCCAAGTCCATAACTAATAAAACCATAACAACCACTGAAATAATAGTAAAGTTATGTGGATTTGTAGCATTTCAATTGATGAGTAAACCATTCCAGTATACTGGCATTTGGCCATTTTGCTATGTAACAGTGTTTATGAAGTATTGCCGTAGCAACAGATCTGGATGACATTGGGTAGCTGGTTGCTGGTGACTGTTGGAAATAAAACAGACTTTTAGAAACACATGTGTAATGTCTGAAGGTAAAGTAACCCAAAATAAATGCCTGTGCTCTACTGAGAGTGTAGTATGGGGTACATAAAGCCAAAGTCTGACTTACTGACTTGTGAATTTAATCCTTCTGTGAAAGTGTTTCTGTATGGTGAAAACGAAGCCACGCATGCTAGTAATATGTGCAACAGTTGAAATCTGAGAATAAAATAAAGGAAAACTGAGAGAAACTGTATTGCAGATTATTTTAAGCAAAAAATATCAGTTACTTTAAATGCTTTAAGAATTCTAGTACTATAGGAAATACTTCAGGATGTGTTATTTCAGTGGAAAAGCTTTTTGGGGAAAGAGGATACAGTGAAGATTAAAAACTTCACTTGTACTCCTGAAGAACCAGCAAATGAAAAAAGGCATGAGAAGTAGAAGATGAAATTCATTCAAGTGAAGCTGAAACCTGTTTTTTATTAATGGACTTTTATTTAGAACATTATTTCTTGGTTACTAAAGCATTGAGCATTTGTTATATAACATAGCCAAGTTAAAAACTTAACAGAGGGTTTAGATCAATATAGCAAAGTAATATCTTTAGATAGATCTTCAGAAGTCTACCAAAGAAAAGGCCAAACCCCTGGGGAAATATTTTTTCTTCTCTCTG
Organism: Strix aluco; assembly: GCF_031877795.1. Lineage (NCBI taxonomy): Eukaryota > Metazoa > Chordata > Aves > Strigiformes > Strigidae > Strix > Strix aluco. The sequence continues at coordinate 13,905,425 of NC_133938.1, forward strand.
TTCATTGCAGATAATGTTTGTAAGTCCACTTTAAAGACAGAAAAAACCTTTATATATGTTAGTGGGTCATAGGAGAATTTACTCTCATAGTATTACAATGTCGTACCTTCCAACTGAAGTACTACATTGAAGTATACATGAAACACACTTTCAAGACTTAAATGGAACTTTCTGATAGTCTAATAATCAGTTTTTTGGTTGTTGTTTTTAAATTTTATTTTAAAGATAAAAATACAGACATTACCGTAAAGGATAATACAGATGATTTCTGCCTTCGAGATACATTAAGCATTGCATCAACAGACTCCTTTGTTTCCACAGCTGAGGTAAGACTCTTAAAGATTGCTTCTTTAAAGATTCATTGATCTATTTGAACAGTGAACAGAAGAATCTTATTTTTTTGTTAATTATTGTAAGCAGAGTGTATTTCTCTTATGGGGAAAAAAAGGCGGTTTCCTTGCTTAGTTGTAACCAGCTTCCTAGGAATTCTAGTAATTTTAAATTTTTTTTGTGCGTTGGCAGAATGTTTCGCCAACTCCTTCTAAAAAGAAGTTGCTTTTGAAAAATATATCGGATTTTCATGAGTGAAGAATCACCATCAGTTGAGGCTATAGTAGTTCCTTTCACCATGAATTGCATTTTTCTATTCTCTTTTTTTTTTTTTTCCCCCCTATTCCCTTACTCTAATATAAAGATGTATGAAGAAGACTGTCATTTTTGGAGCTGGGTTTTTTTGGAGAGGAAATTATTAGAAATTGACAGCTACCTATTGTAGTACATCCCATGCACAATATAATACACTTCATCTAACTTTCCCTAATCTTCTTGGATAAGACCACAAAGATTACATAAAGAAATAATCTTTGGATAACAGGGCATTGTCTATTAGCTGAAATCTGCTGCAGTTCCCTTGAAGTATCTGAAAGAATTTTATATACAGCGACACCCTTATTTGAGTGAGGAGTATCTCCTTTTACGGTCTCTCAGGAGCTGAAGTGATCTTGAATAGTACTCTTCTCCAAATTACAGGAAAGGCAATTGGTCTCAATAGATACATTCTGTGTTAGATATTGCTATCATATATGCACTACAACCGAGCTACTAAACTCACAGTTGTAAAAAGGGAGAGAATTGCATACACATTCTTTGCAATTATCATTTTGACTGCCTATTGTTCAGTTTCTTTTCCATAACACCAATTGCATTGGTTTAGTAATTCACATTAAATTGTGATTACCTTGATTTAGTACTTCACATTAAGTTGTGATAGTATGCCTAGCATTCATTGCTAACTAAGATTGTGTCTATGGAGACTGGTTACTCTTTCCTGTAAATTAGACAAGACCAAAATTCAAGCTTGCCTCAACTCTGTCAGCTCTGAAGAGGAGCTGTAAACCATTATAGTATGTACACTTCATTTTTTTCTTCTCCCCAATGAACTTTCCTAGTGTTTTTGCAAATATGTGAAGATGGGAATAGTCCATTATGCTCATCTGTGTTGCTTGGCTTAAAAAAAAAAAAAAAAAAAAAAGACACCAAAAAACCCACAATGTATCACCTCAGTGGAATAACCAACCTATCCTGAAGCCAAGTTGTCTCAGTATTTGGGAAAGAAATATTTGAGTCAAAATTGGCAACAGAATTGTCTTTACATATCCTGAAAATATTCTTCACATTTTGATACCTCAAAGCCACTTCTGTCAACTCTTTCTTCCAGAACAAATTTATGAAGACCTTCTCTTTCCAGTTGTTCTAGCCAATAGAACAAGCTCTCCAATCTCCTTTCTCAGATTTAATGAAGAATCTGTTAAAATTCTCAGCTGATAGGAGTCTTGAAGATTAACAAAGCCATAAACAACTTGACGTTTGGTGTTCAAACTGGAACACCATCAAAATTCTGGATTAAATATCAGCCACTAGGCTTAAACTACAGGGTCAGTTAGCTCTCTCCTAGTAGCTACTGGGGCATCACCGTGTGGTGCAGGTAAAATAAAACTGTGAATTGGTCTTCTCTTACGAATAGTGTTACCTTGATGTAAGGTTTTGTCCACCCTCTGGGGGAAAAATGCTTTAAATTTGTACTGCAAATAACTATGGTAATGAGAAGGAGTAATAACTACTTTCCAGTGTATTTCAGCTATTAGTATAGAATAGTAACACTTTGATGTAACTGGATTAGAATTGACATACCAGATTTTTTTATTCTAGATATGATGATGTCAGGTAGCTGCTTCTTGCTTACCTACTTCTTTCATTTTTTTAATTCTTGCACTTGTAAAAAAGTGGAATGTTTTAGGCTAAGAAGTCTGAGGCTTTTCCAGCTTTGGATTTGTCTCAGCTAATGGGCAAATAGGCAGTTGTTCTTTCATCCTGTGCTACCCGATTGCAGTTACAATTTCAGTAACTATCCTAAACTGTGTGCTGATACAAATGTTTAGCAAGTTTTTAAATCTGAAATTCATATATGTGTGTATCCTGCTGTGTGATTTTTATTCCCTGCCCCTCTTCACTGGAATCATTAGTAATTTCATCTGCCAGGAAATTACAAAGTAACATCATTTTTTGTGGTCACATCATGCTACAAGCTGTATGTTGACAGTTATTCATCTTCTACATTGCATCCTGTCCCAAAGAGCAGGACTAAGTATTTTGTGTGACTCCAGTTTCAGAGACTGGAAGCTATTTTCATGTTTCAGTGCTGACACACAGTCAAGTCAGATTTAGTTCACTGCCCTTAGGAGAGACAACAGCAAAGATACAGGGAATTCTGAAATAAGACATAGATAGATGTTTTGATGGAAATTGATAGGGATACTGCTTAGGAGGCAACAAAGATGTTGTGCTGTATTATATTAGGACAAAACATAGGAAGATGGCTTTCAAGAAAAGAACTGTACAAAACTGGGACAGTTGGCAGAGTTTAAATCACATGCCCTTTTGATGAGCTCTACAGGATAGCAGTAGGGTATGCCAGAACTTCATCTTGGCTATGGCTGATAATCAAGAGGATGCTGAGGATCATGCATTTGACAACTTCTCATACAGTATTGTGCCAGTCTGGACACCTACAATACACAGGTGCTGGATCCTTACGAAGATGATTTAGACAGACAGTTGCCATCCCCAAGCCCAGACAGACTTCTGTTCCTAAACACACATAGGCTTTCAGAAGCACTGCAGAAGGGATAGTAAGCACAACCATTTGCCTTAAGTTAATGATAGTATATACTGTGATAAATAATGGTATTTTCTTCCCCATTTGAGACCGTCTGCCATCAGCTTGTGTTTAGTATCCTTTTCATATTCTTGCTATCTCACCTACTGAGTGATCAAAATAGCTACCACCTTTGGCAAGAATACAGCAGTGAGTGTGCCAGATAAAGGTCTCCACCCTCTCTTTCCTGGCTTCTTTTCCATCTTTCCAATAGAAGCTCTTTCCTGCTCTCCCTGACAGTGAGCTTCATCGCTGCCTCTTTTTTGTCAGTGCACATGCATTTATCATGTCTTATTTTCATATCTTGACTAGAACTGAATCTGTAGTTCTATTATCAAATACACTTTGCTTGCTTTATTAAAATGTTGACTTAGTCCAAAGCTTAGGAGATTTTTTTACACTTGTGAATAAAGCCTTAGCTGCTCTTTTTTAATCAGTAATTTCTGTACAAAGGTTGTCTTTTTCTCAGTTCAAATCTATGAAAACAAAGCAGTGCAGGAAGGAACAGGCTTTGACAACAGGGAAAGAACACCAGTTTCTGTATGCCTGTAATTATTTGTATATGGCATCCAAACCTTCAGAGTGACTGAAATTGAGTTTTAGATTGAGAAAATGCTCAAAAAGAGCCCTGTCACTGAAAGGTAGGGTTACCTTTTTCCTGGTTTCCAGATAGATATTTTATTCCTTTCCTGAAATACGGAATACCAGAGGGAATAATGTTGACAAGTAACAGTAAGGTGTATTCCTACAGCATTTATAAGTGGGATATTAGGTTTGGGGTTTTTTTCCTGTTTCACCACAAAAATCAGAGAGGTGCCTTCCTGTGTTCTGACTGCCTTCAGACGTGTGACGATAATCACTGCTAATCTGATGATCTTCTCAGGCCATATTGTTCTCATCCTGGTCACTTCACCCATGTTCATGTCATCAGTCCAGTTTGATGTAGACTATTGTCTTACCTCAAAAACAAATGTAGTATAGCAGTCCTGTAGACTAGCATGCCCTGGGTAGCAAATTATAAGGAGCTCCCTATTCTGACAACTTTAATGTGTGCCTCATATTTATAGTCTTAAAACATGGAGAAAGAGAGGAAATAATTAATGGCTGAAGTCTTTCATTCTGCTAACAGTAATATTATTTCTTTGAAGAACCTGTACCTGAAGTACTGCTAACCTCTGCCTACTACTTTGGGCATGGTGTCCAGTGAAGCACATTATCCAGTAATAAAACTTCTCTATTCATATCACCATCAGAAGCTTTCCACCTCCCAATAAATGTCAGTGGTGTTGTAGGCAATGGGAAAGTTCTGTTCCACTTTGAAACACTTCCTGTTCCTATGTCTTTTCTAATAAATTCCTCAAACTTCATGCTTCATTTGTGTTGGGTTTTTTGTGGCTTTTCTTTCCATTATTTGCCTTACACATCCTAGTAGATGTAGCCCCAGTTAAAAAGATTCCATTGTGGGGAAAAGTTTTCCATGTGGCAATGAAGAGTAGTCAATGGGAGCCAGATTCCGTTGATTCCTTCCAAGGACAACTGTGGTTGCTTACTGTGTGGCTATGAATAGGAAAACTTAGGCCAACAAGTCATTAAATGGTGCTCTAAAAGCTTTAAAAATAATAATTAAAAAATCTGGGGTTGATCCTTGTCCTCTAACAGAAACCTTAGCTATGTATGATATTTGCATAGAGTATTAAATGTTTTCACTTCTAGGACAAGGAGGAGTTTCGTCTAATAGCCAGTGTGTTCCTATATACTGACTGCTAATACTATACAGTTTTTAATTCTTAGGAAATATATGTAAGATTTGTTACAAATCCCATATATTAGCACTGAACTAATTTTTGTACCATAATACCTCCATGTAGGTATTATGTAGGCAAAAATCTATATACCAGACACAGAACGTAGCCTTGGGATTATTCTGCTCGGCAAGGAGTAGTACTACCACTGATGCACACAACACAGTGCATTCACATTCGTCATTATGCTTAAAAGTAATAAAGTTGCAACAATTATTCTGATAAAATCATATTCTGAATGTGTGTTTTCTTCAAAGAAAATGTATCAGGTGTTTTATAATATATACGAGTAAGTATAGAAGGAGTTCCTGAAAATACATGAACTTCTTTCCTGTTTTCTTCCAGGTATTAGGAAGAATGTACCACTTTATCATTTCAGTTTGTTAAAGTACCATCTCAAATGTTTTAGTTGGTAATCACCATCACATCTTCTGACTCCCAAAACATGTTTCACGCTCATCCTGCAGCTACTTACATCTTTAAAAAAAAATATTTTAAAAGATAAAAATATCCAGAGGAAGAGATCATCATCAACCTTTTTAATATAGGATAAGCAGAGTTTCTCAGAATTTAAGGAATGCTGACTGTGCCAGTAAATTGACCTTTTTATTAGGGGAAGCAAGCAAGAATTCTTAAAAGGTCTAGCATTTTTTATTTTTGTTACGTTCATGCAGGTGATTATTTTGGTAGTCAACAAGGTCTTGCTGCGCAGTTGAGAATTTTTTCTATCTATTAAAACACAACTTGGTGGTGGCAAATAAGAGTACTGAGTCAGTACATTAGACTGAAGCAGTCAGGGAATCCCAGGCTTAAAAACTACTGCAAGTTCTAGAGGTTTGATGCTCTACAACAAGAGTTTCAGCATCTCTTTACTAGCAGATGCAGCCTCAAAGCTGATCTGTGTAGAGAAAACCGATTAGCATCTGAACAAAAATAATCCATGGTGTAATCTTCAGAGGCTGCTTTGCAGCACTGTGTGTAGAAACACCAGTTATCACTACAAGCTTTGGAGTTTTGAAGGTGTGTATATATTATTTCAGCATAATGATGTTAGGTATCCAGTGCAGGTCATCATAAATGTCCAGTGCAGTGGTCATCAACAACAATGGATAGAAGTAAAGCATTACAAGATTAGATTGCTGCTATAGGGTGATTCATCTTTTTATCTCTTCTTTGTCTGCATTTTCATATTCTTCTTCATGTAACTCCACATGACACTGAGGAAATAGCAGACATTTAGGGGCTGGCATGTCAGGTCCATCATCACAGGCCTCTGCGTTACAACTGCCAGCACTTTTGGCAGCTGTGCATGGAGTACTTTTTCATCCTCAGTGGTCTGTTAAGGGTTTCAAAATGGCAGTGGCTATGCAAAAACTGTTCATATGGAGTGGCAAGAAAGGACTTGAGCTTTCAAGAGTCCAACTTGTGATGTCAAGATGTGGGGTGCTGGGGCCTTCTGCTAACTTCTGATAAATACCGAACCACTGTTGAGGAAAAATACATGGTGCATAGGGGTACGTAGTGGGGTAAAAAGCAGGTGTACTTAAATACATATCATAAATGCATGCCAATCACATAAGGTAGTTATAGTGAACCATCTCATTTAAAACTAACCTTTCTCTCCGCTTTTTTCCTCAAAGGTAACAAGTCTTTGGACTTTTACAACAAAGAATTAGTTTTCCTTTTGATGTCAGCCTGAGTTCTTATCTAGAAAATGTTCTGTACTCTGCATGTTAAACATTGTATATGATTTGTCCATTTTTCTAATAGCTGAACTCTGCTATGTTAGAAACTTGGATGCGTGTTCAGAGCATCTTCCCCTAATTTTATTTTGAACCAGGATGTTTACATAGGCAAGCTTTCACTTATTTAATCTCAAAAAGAATGGCCATTACTGAATCTTTGCAAGACCATTTAAAATATAATACCGTATGTTACATATATATACATATTTGTATTGTTTACATCTGCTTATAAAATATTTATATATAAATATATTTTTAAATACTAGAAAGCATCAAAAGAAAATCCATGATGACTCCAGGAGCATTACGATGCAGCATCAGAGCTTGTCTGGAAATCACCTTTTCTAGTTAAACTTAGAGGTCATTTTAGTTTCTGGTTTTCAGTTTGTTTTGGTTTTTTCTCCTCTCTTCTTTTTGCATGCTAAGAGAAGTCAGTGATAGAGGAATTTGCACCCCCTTTCCAAATGTTGGTTGGAACTGACTCCAATCTGTAATCAAAACCATCTTCTCAGCGGAAGAATACCCTTCTCTCCTGCTTAGTAGCTGGTTGATTAAACTGCTTTCTTCATTTGAGCTCAATAATATGCATTACAACAGTAACACAGCAATTTTATTTCATCTGCTAGCATGAGAGGAAGTTTAAAAAAAAACGGGCTTAATATTATCAAAGGCCTCACCCAACTCCCAGATTTGATGCTAATTTTTTCTATATCAGATTCTATGCTAATCTGTAACCACAAAGGCTATGATCTGGCATCTTCACGTGTTAAAGATATTACCATCTCAGGCTTGCTGGCAGCAGATGGCGATTACCTGCATCTACCTGGAGAAATCACATGAGTCCTAATTCACATGAGTCAGTCAGTTTGCCTAAGTATCTGAAGAAGGTGATTTGCCTGAAGTTCACTAGAGAAAACTAATATAATCCCTTTTACCACAGAAATTATAACCTCCAGGAGAGGGGTTGCTGTTTACAAAGTGCATATGTGTTCACAACCCATTTCTTCTCATGCTTTGCAAATGAAATAAAGTAAATGGAATGTTTTATGGCTTCAGTAATAGCTGGATCAGGTAAGAAATAAATTGGTATACTTATTTGTGTTCTATTTTGGTCATTATTTTGGAAAATATGTATATATTGTTCCACAGCTAATACTTTCTTAATCAAAATATAGAAAACCAAATTCTGGAGTAAAGATTTTTCACTTTTTCTTGTGCATACCTGTTCTAACTATTACACTATATATACATGTGTGTGTATATGTGTGTGTATGTGTCTGTATGTGTATTGATTTCTTTCAGATGAAAGAAATAAATATATTCCTGTTTCTTCCAGTTGGTTATATTATTCCTTCTTATATATTTTCAGTTCAAAGCTGTGTGGCTTCCTTTGTTTAATAAGAACACAAATTTTTAGGTGGGGTTTTTGAATTGTCAGATACAAAACACAGTTTGGTGCTATGATTAATACTGTTAAATTTTGGTCTTAATAGCTGTAAATCTTTTTTAGGAAGTCAGCATATTCTACTCTGTTCTTCCAAGCAAAACAGCTGATAAACAAATACATACTTTTAAAATGGAAATACTTTCAAGCTAGATGAATTCTGAAAGTGTACATTGCTCACAACATTTTGTTGACCTTAAAACTTTTATTTCTTTACTTATTCCCTATCGTCTTGTCATTTGAGTCTCAATTCGAGAACTATAGAAATCTGTATAGGAATAGAGAATTTTTTAAAATTTTTTAACTCAAAAAAATCAATTTAAAATGGAACCTGACAATTTTATGAACTTAATTATATGTATTTGCTTACAGTAAAAGAATACTGGTATGAGTGATTCAAATCATCAGTGTAAGTTCCAACAAATATATACTATCTAAACAGTATGTGATGCTTGTCAGAACACCAACCCCGTACTGAAATCTCTTACTGATCATCTTATTGGTGTGCTTTAATGTTTACATGAACAAAAATAGGTATTGGCACATGATAATATTCTTCCCTTTAGCAGGCAAGTCTTCTTGGCCAAATTATGGTTGCTGTAATTGGCTCAACTAAAGTCTGTGGAGAAGACACAGTGGAAGCATAGTTCTTAATGTTGTTATGAAGGCTCATACCAGCACTTGCCTGTAGGTCTTCAGTGGCAGGAAAAGCTTTTCAGCATATATTTACTTAAAAATTTGAATGGAAGTTTAACATAAAGTTATATTTTAATATGATTTTTTTAAATTATCTAAGATATAGGGTAACTAATTTTATATAGTTCAATTACTGTGAGAATTATTTTCTAAAGATGTTTCTAGGCTCTGTTTTTATAGCCTAGAAGCACATGTTTGTTTCCCCCACGCAAGATATTAAAAAAAAGAAAAAATTGATTGAAAAAAAAGTTAGAATTCATTTTCTGGTCATTAACTAAACCAAAGGATGTGTAAGCCTCTGATTTTTTTTTTTTTTTCTGGATCATTAATAATATGATGTAATGTTTGTCGTGGAAATTGTAGCTAGCCATTGTTTTGTGGATTAAATATGATACCCTGTAAACAAGAGTTCTCTGTGTTATTCATGTGCTTTGATTTCTTAATCTGTTTTGGGTTTTTTTTCTCTAAAAATGTCTATGAGTTCACGTTAATTTATGTAATAACCACAAAATTAAAACTGCAGATAATTAAAATTTTTGGGAGCTGGTAGTAAAATGCTGGATGCTCATACTTCATACAATATGCTTTGGTAACGAGCAGACATTTACCAGCAAAACAAAAACAAGGGTGGGAGGATGTTACTATTTCCAGCTTCCTAAAGATTTGCATGATGCAATCATTCTGTACTCTGTATCCTGACATTTTTTTTTAACAGCTTTGAGACCCTTTAGATTTAACTAGGCAAATTAAAAAACTTAACTAGGCAAATTAAAAACAAAACTAAGACTGCCTCCATTGTATTAATTAAACATTTGAATCTTGAAACCTGAAACTGTAGCTTTCAGATTTTAAAAGCTAGAAAGTAAGTCTTGTTAATAGTGTGGTGTTTCTCTTCTGTTTACTAGTTGAGTGTTGTGCCTTTGTTTTAAGCAGATGCAGAAAAGGATACATCTTTCAGTAGAATATGAGGAAAACTGCTTTAATTTGGTTTATCTTTACAAAAATTATGTTAGCGAGTTCTTTAATTAACTTAAAAGAAAATATTTTTCAGCTTACGGAGCACAGAGAGATTCGTAATACGTATGGTCTAGATTCCCTTTGCCATTGCCCATTGTATGAAGAAGCGATGCACCTAGCAGAAGAAGGCAAAATTTATTCACGAGTGTTAAGGTACTGATTTATGTCTACTTAATTATTTCCAAGAAAAGCAAGAATTGAAGTTAAATATTCTATATAGAACTGTTTTTTAGAAGCTACTTGTACTAGTTGTTTTTTCTAGGAATTAGACTTAGGTGAATTTTCTTGTGCTTTTTTTAATGGTCTTTGAAAACTTTTCTATTTTTTATAGGACTGAAATGTTTGAATGCCTAGGAGACAGTGACTTCCTTGCTAAGCTTCATTGTATTCGACAAGCTTTTCAGGTAAATAGTAAGGAGAGTGATTGCCTGGTTAAGCCTAAAGTATGTGTCATTGAAACTATCAATGCTCTACCTGTGCAAGCATTTTCATAGCATGTTCTGTAATTAAATATTTCCTTGTTGCTTTTACATTTCTGTAATTTGAAAATGGGACATATTTGCAGAGGAGTCCCAATTTTGTGATTAGCTTTGGAACCTTTGCACTGAAAGCTTATTAGGAACTTGCCTACTATACTAGTGGTTATAACTATGTTAAATTTGATTGAAGTGTTTAAGGTCACTTAGTATAACCTGTGAATGAATATGTCTATATTTTCTGAAACCTTTTCTAGGTAATTCTTTCAGAAACAGCAAACAGAGTATTTCTTGCTGAAAGTGGAAGAAAAATTTTGTCTGCTTTAATTGTGAGAGCACGAAAGGTAAAAGCCTTTTTTAACTAATGTTTTACTGTTAATGTTACTTCTACCAGAATTCACTTTGCACTGTAAATAAACCATCTCTCTTGTTATGTTTGCTTGATAGTCATTGCTTTTACTTTACAGAATCCAAAGAAATTTGAAGATGTCTTTGATGAAATGATACATTTTTTGGAACAAACGGATCACTGGGATAATACTGAAATGGAACTTGCTGCTAGAGGAGTGAGTCTGAATTTCTGAAAAGTGCTTTTACCCTTAATTATGCAAACTGTAGCATCTAAAAATAAATTTTTACAGTTCAGAACTGTGGGAAAGGCAACTCTTTTTTTGTTTACACTGCTGATTTAGAGAAATGGCATCCTCCACTGCAGTTTAGTACCAGAAAGCACATAATATTTTTTTTAACTTCTCCTTTACTGACAAAGTGTCTTTAATAGTCATTAAAAACAATTACACATCTGCATGTTAATACAGAGTTAGAATATGGTGCATGCTGAATTCCACTGCTGAAAGAGAAACTAGGTTACTTAGACCATGTTCTGATTTAATATAGGTGAAAAACCTGAATTTTTATGATGTTGTTCTGGACTTCATATTAATGGATTCATTTGAAGATTTAGAAAATCCACCAATATCTATACAGAATGTAGTAAATAACCGCTGGCTAAATTCCTCTTTTAAAGAAACGGTAAGTATTTATGTGTAATTTTCATAATCGTTGTTCTGTAGTACATTACAATAAGTAAATATAACATTGGTGTCAGCATTCTGATATAAAACTTCTGTATATGCTGAAACTGTTCTTCCAGTGATCTGTGCTTTATATTTTTAAAGCACAATATAAAAACAAGAATAAATCAAACTGCAGGATAAAGACAGTGTGTATTTCCTTGATAACAGCATTTTGAAGCAAAGAAACTACACCGTCCATCGCTGTAAAATCTAACTCAGCTTCCAGTACAACTGAATATGTACCTGAAATATTCCTCAGAAAAAATAAACAGATTTTATTACCAGGTTTTTCAAGATAGCAATTAAAAAAGCTACAAGCCCGGGCCCAAAATATATGGAATGATTGAATGTATTGGAGAAAATACTTTAACTTGTTTGTCCTGCAAAAATGAGTTTTCTCTGAGGAAGCAGAATTTTAGAAGGGAACTTTCTGTTAGCCACATCTTAGATATTAGATACAGGTTTTTGTTCATATACCAGAGTTTTAGCAATAAGGCACAAAGTTGCAAGCAAACAAAAGTACGTAAATATAATACAGGCATTCAAATGTTGATAACATTTCAACTTTTTCAGATGTGCCTGTTTATTTGTGAGATAGATCTCATCCCTCTGCTACAGACATACAGGCTACTGCCACGGTCAGCTGGTAGAGCTACTACTGCCATTTCTTTCATTTATATCTATAAACTGCCAGTTTTCCTTTTATTTTTGTCTTTCAATTGAAATATTCCCTCTAGAGGGAAAAAAAAAAAGGTAACCTGCACATATTTATTTTTGTAGTTATGTGATAACATTCTGGTTTGTGAGTAGTAAATGATCTTGCAGTACTGAAGGAGAATTAGATGAAGATAGTTACAGGCTATGAGGGGAAAAAGCCTAGTACTGATATTGGTATATTGTATTTCACAGGTCCATATTTGGACAAAACTCCCTAGCTGAATCTGAAGCTATTGCAGGAATGTTTTTGCTAAAATGAAAAAGGACATTTCAATGTGTTCACATACTACTTAATATCTAAAATAGTTACTTATGTCTGAGCACACACTTTGGTATATAAGAGTGGTCCTCAGTTAAACCCAGTGAATGTTGCTAACTGTTGCAACTGTAAAATCAGTCAAGGATGCCAAATCACATTTGAATTAAACTAAAGAAAATGTTGCAAAGTTAGATCTGAAAATAACAAATATGAACTACATATAAAACTAGTTATTTGTATCAGCTGATATTTTATAGTCTTAAACATAGTGTTATCACATTGAAACTGAAGAAAATATATACCCCCAAAATACAGAAATACAGTATTCTGCAGATCACTTCTTTTGAGATGAAAACTGATTTCTCTTATAGTGAAGTTACAGAGGATTTGGGGCTTTTTTTTTTTTTTTTTTTTTTTTTTTTTTTAACATTTAGGCTGTGGCTTCAAGCTGTTGGTCAGTACTGAAGCAGAAAAGACAGCAAATGAAGGTAAGTCACCTAAGTTGCCTTGCAAATTATGTGGACCAAAATTACTGATCAGCTCCTAAGAATTTGAAGTTCTGTTTGTAGGTTTGGCAAAACAAATTACAGATCAACCCATAATCCTGTAATCATGTTAGTTTAGACAAGAGGCTGCTAATTGTAGAATTTTAGCTCATGGGGCCCTAACACCAGTTTTTTAGCAAAAAGTCTTAGCTGAAGTATTTTTCAACCAAGTTTAGGTCCCTTCAGCAGTGGTGACAGTAATTTCTCTGACTTATGGCCCCACACATGTACCTCGGATTTTTGCGGACCAAGGTCATCAATCTTGTATCTCACCTGCTTACGCTACGTCTCCCTGCATCATCTCCACACCTAAATAAAATTCAGTCCTGTCCCTTTACCTACCTGAAGTACTATCTTCCTTGCCAGTGACAGGAACTCTATTGCAGCCTCCCTCAGCCCCCTTCCACATCCTGAGCTCTCAGTGAAGGAACTCTGCAGGTTTCGAAGTAGAACTCCTCTGCGCCAGCAGCTCCTTACTTCGACCTTTGGAGGATTTTACTAGACCTAGGAGGCAAATGCCCCACCTCTGTGATAGCCAGTCCAACAGCAGAGTTGAGGCTTGCTGCAGGACACCCCTAGTCATTAGAAGTGGTTTTGCCTACATCAGGTGAGGAACCTCTGCTCAGGTGATTGGCACTGACACCTTTCTCTGATTCTAAGAATAGCTATTTACGTGACTCCTAACTGCTAAAGACGTATTTAATCATAAAAAAAGTAGCTTCAAGTGGCAGTTGGTATTTTGTAAAAGGTCCTCAGCTACCATTATGTCTTAAGATATGAGATGTTGCATCCCTTTATGTGTGTATATATATATTATATTTTATATGAATAGATCTTTTCTACACTAGTTTTATATAAAGGGATTATATCTCCAAAATAGATGTCTTAGTAACCTATTATCTTCATCATTATTGCACTGCACAACTACCTTACTCTGTAGTTCCTTTGTATACCAAAGGCTCAATATTTTAAGTTTGTAAATGTGTGAGTAACTTTACTCCTTGGGCCTAGTTCATCAGTGCTGCTGGAGTCATTCAGAAGTGGATAAAGTGAAGCACCATGGAAGTCTTTGTAAGGGAGAGAACTTAAATTTACTTACAGACAGTTCTTTATGTGGTATTTTATGTTTTACTTTATGATTAATTTCTATTTTTATTAGTTTATAAATTAGCTGATGTAAAATTATAAATATATGAGTATATAAAATAAACTGTACATTCATATATGACATAAATTTATACTATATTTTTTGAGTGCCTCTAGGTTGTAAAAGTAACAACAGGATGGACATTCACAGATACTTCATGTTTTTCTTTAGACTTAAACATGGATTCTTGTAAGGTGTACATTTTTTCCAGTCAGAACTGCAGTTTGCTTACCTTTTTGCAGGTTTCAGCTATACATAGTGTATAGGGGCTTAAACAGGAATAACTGAATAAAATTATCTCATCCGTTGTATGGGAGTCAGAGTAGATTGTTCACGATCTTTCTGGGCTTACGCCTATTAATCTTAAAATATTTAAAATACAAAGGTACCACTGAAGTAAAAACTTTTTCTAAAAAATCATGACACTTGGTTGGCACAGTTGCCCTATAACTTAAAGGAGTTGAAGTTACTACAGCCCTGAAATAGTAGGTGTTTTAGGCTTTTCTGAAGACTTAATTTTATATAATAGAGATTTATACTAAATTTACTGTGTAACTTTTGTCTACAATTTTTACATCACTAGGTGCCTGATGGATTTTTTGCACATTTCTATGCTATATGTGAACATATCAGCCCTGTTTTGGCGTGGGGCTTCTTGGGGCCTAGAAATTCCCTTTATGACCTATGCTGCTTCTTCAAGGTTTGCAACTTTTTTTTTAATTACCACTTATCTTCATTTTTAAAAAAATCTTCCAGATTAAAAGAAATTAGGATCTTATTTATAGGCATACATTTGCATTTTCCTAAGTTTAAGACTAATAGTAAGAAACCACGAAAATAAATATTTTCATATTAAAATTTTTTTTAAAGCCTAGAACTGTTTTGCAAGGTCTATTTTAGTGCACTTTTACCTCAGTACCAAAAGAATACATAAATGGATGTTTTTAGGAAACATGTAAAAGAAATAGCTAACATTGCATACTTTTTTTCTTCTTGTAAGTGAATACAGGTTTTTCCTTTTTTTTCCCTACTAGGATCAAGTGCTTTTCTTCCTCAAAGACATTTTTGATTTTGAAAAGGTGAGATACTCAACTATGGAGAGTTTGGCTGAAGATCTTATGCAACTATTAATCCGACACACTGAACTTTTAATGGCCTATCTTGGAGCAGATTCACTGAGACATGTCAGTGCTTGCGTAAGTGGTCATGGGCATGTCATGACCAGTGGGCTTTTAGAAGCAAAAGTACAGTAAGCTTGAAATCCATGACAAACGAGATGGGAGTGCACTTTGATGTACTCCTTCGCACCTTTTTCTCTAACGCCGAAGCTATCATTGCTGTTACTGAGCAAGCGTCTGAAAACGTATCATGTCGCTAAGTATGGAAGAGGACTCAGGGAGGTTAAATGTACATCTGTGAGAAGAACTGGTGAGCATATTACTGTATTTACCTAAATTAATTTTGCAGCTCAGCTGTCACTGTATTTATACTTAATGTATCCCAAAGCTTTTTTCCGTAATGTTTGGGTAAAGTTTATTTATGAAATACTGTACTTTTGCACAGATAATTTGTAAGTGAAGCTGATGGAGTTGTTTCCTTTAAAGGCTTATAGTACAGAATGTTCATTACAGAGTCTCCAAATCATTGTGTGTCTAGATCTAGAAGGTGTTTTGACTGGGGTATATGCAGTCTCTGATTCATGTGAACATGCAATAAAGTAATCGCACTCACAAAACTGAAGATGTTGCCACTGCCATGAAATTACATTTGTGTGGGTGTAAGCAGTCATTTTGTACTACAGTGTAAAAAAGCGATGCAGGAAATGCAGGCACCTTTTGGGCAGGAATGACTTCCAGTATGTATTTTTTACTTTATTTTGTTTTAAAATGTCTAAACATCATCAAGGTGGTTGAAAGCACTTACTTATATTCGAAAAGCTATGCTAGCTTCACCAATTAATTTAAAACTTTTCCTTTTTCTCAAACTCTTACTACTTTATGTAGTGGTGGTAAAGAAACCAATACCATTCTCAGTTCATATGTAGCATTTCAAAATATATTTTTACATAAAGATGTATGATGAGATTTGTTAATCATGAAACAGAAATGAAGGTGGTGTTTTATAATTTAAGAGCATTTCTGTCTTCCCCCCTTCCTTGTAGGAAGTCAGGTGTCTATTTAAGAGGAAATTTAAGCAATTGTGGCCATCTATGTGCAATGCAAAACTGTGGCTCAGGATATGGAATCCTGAGCTTTAGACAGGAGCACAGCACAGTAAGAGGGCATGAGGGAATTTGCAGTAATGTTTTTTTTCTGTGCTAGAAGTAATCAGTAAGGATGATCTATAATCTTTGAATGTGTGTAAACTGAAACAATGTTTCATAGTTAGCTTAGGCTCTTAAACTACATTTATATATGCTTTGCCACCCAAAGCCTGCCCACAGGAATCTATCCTGTGTCAAGTAATATCAAGTAAGGATGGAGTAATTCTAAATAGTCAGATACTTGAGAAGCATGCTGTTCAAATCTAGCATATTGAAACAAACTTCAATTAGAAATATTTCAACTTTTGTTGCAAACACAACCCAAAATGATGATACTAGAAAAGGAGGGCCTGTGTAGTTCCGTAGATTTTACTGAAGCTGACATTTTTCTCCTTTGTTGTACGCATTTGATAAATATAAAAATTATGAAAATGTGTCATATGACTTCTGTGAAATGCCAACTGATTATAGGTTATTAAAAAAAGTATACTTCTGTGTGTAATAGAACAGAAATCCCAAATGCTGCTGTTGGCCTATTTCCACCATTCAAGTCACTGGACTTGGCACCATGCTCCATGCGCAAAGTGTATCTTCAGCGTCGGAATGTGACTTTTTTTCACCCATCTTGCTTAGCTTAAACATACTTATCTGCTCAAAAGTATCTGTATTTTGGCAGCTTTTTGCAAGTCTGTGAATGAAATTATATGGAACAGTAAGGTGTCTTGTTGGGTTCAGAATCAATAGGAATAGCTGGAAATAGAAGTAACAGAGTAAATGGCATATCCACAGCAGATATACTACCTAGAGGTTGCAGTGTGTCAAAGGAAACTGTCTGCTGTGGTTTGCCTGGTCTAATAAAATGATATAAAGAAAATTACACCTTAACATTCATCACAGAAAGACAGAAATGTACTTTTTCACAGAAGTAAATGTATATTGAAGTGAGCCATTTTCATATTATTTATAAAAAGCTTCTGAAGAAAGTGCAACAGCATGGCACATGAGATTATAAATGTTTCCAGATAATTTAAAAGTTGGTCTTCTGTCAAAACAGAAAGGATTTTTTTAAACAGAAGAATGAAAAAGGTCTAATGAAGCACCAAAATGTTTCGAAAATGGGGAAGATGTTTAAGCCTGATAATATCTGGCTTAAACAAATGTATCCCTTTAAATCCAGAGCACTTCCATGCACTCGTACAGCTCTCAAAAGTCCATAGAATCGGGTTGGCAATTGAACTGATGTATTTCCCATCCGAAATAAGAATTACAGTATCTCGTTGGTGTAAGATACCACCAACAAATATTTGATTCAGAAACAGTTAAGAAAGGAAGAAGGAAAGAGAGAGGGAGGAAGGAAGGGAGAAAAAGAGAGAAGAAGAGGGAAATGTGCAGGTACATGTGGGGTAGGCTTTTGATCACCTCTGGGTCTTTTTGGACCTTTTCCCAAAAAGCATTCATATATTCTGTCCTTCCTAACTCCAGAGACAGAGATATAAATTTAAATGGGAGATAGCTGTCTTCTTGTAACACAGAACTGTAATCAGTTCTTTCATAACCTAAGGTTTATACACCTTAGTTTGAAGTCATCTAAGGAGTATCTGTTGATAACCAGCCGTATGGCTCAAGAATGTCAAAGGTCCACCATCTTTGACAACGCGAGTGCCAGAGCTGCACCAGAGCAATGACAGTATGATGCAATTCTACTTCAGTGAATTCATAATCAAAATCAGAATTTAGTTTATAATCTCCAAATTTTAAAAACAGTTTGGAATGCCACTTTCCATGCTAATCAGACCAAGCTAAATTTAAAAGCCATCCTCTGCTGCCATAACTGTACTCCTGAAATTGGAAATGTTGAATGTGTAGGGATTATGCAAGATTCAAATATTTATATCATTTGTAATTTAGCTGTAATAATAATCTCATTTTTAATGTGTTCTTAATGATTATTATACTTCACTTTTGTAGTCTTTGGTTTATATCAAACTAAACGTGTCAAATCAAGTGTCAGAGTAAGCGTATTTGTGAACTTTCTATTGCCTAAATGAACTGCAGCTGTGTATATTAAATAAAATATTTCAGTGAAACAACTGTTGCTCATATAACTGTATTGAAGTCTTGAATTTGCACAACTCTTGAAATCTAATGCAAAATTATTTAATATGGCAGGAGTTTTGAGACCAGTTAGTCATCTTGAAATTGGCAGTCGCTCCCTGAAATCCAACAAAAAACAGCTATTACGAAATTTGTTATATACATGGGAAAAAAAATGAAATGGGAACATCTTTTGAGCTGTCTACTTTAAACTGATTTTGTCAACCTGTTTAATTTTGCTTCTATTAAATGGTCCACAGCATTGATAAATTTTCAACACATAGGCCAGTGAATCTCCAAAAAGCCAGATATTGCTGTTTCTAGTCTTGGAAGTCACAAAGTGATTTGGCTGGACACCTTAATGAATGAAGAAACCCCCAACCTCGGGCTGGCTGTCGTGGCTTGCAGGCATGACGCAGGCGAAGCAGATGTAAGTGGTGTGACACGGGCCGTGGGGGGGCAGCGGGCCCGATCCCTGCTGATGGTTCTCACCAGAATGGTTCAGTTGCATTCATCTCTCTGTGCCTGTTGCCTCTTTTCTTGCTTTTAGGAGATGAGTTTTTTCAGGATTATTTCCAAACCAAACTGCTACAGTGAGCTCCAGTTGTGGAATAAGACTTCTTTTGTGGGGTAATATAAATCATGAAACAAAGAATATAAAGTGTCTAATCCTTACTGCTGTAGAAGGGCAATGTATATATGCTTTGATCTGCCCGAATTTGGTTATATGTGTTATATATGTGTTATGTATGTGTTTATCTGCTGAAAACTGTTATTTTACTGAGAGTTGAAAGCTGAAATCTTGTGCCTTTGCTTCAGAAATATGAGTGCAGTGCTTTTGAGGGTGGTACTGGGGCAAAGTTCTGCACTGTCCTTCAACAAACAGATTTTATGTTTTGACTTTGCTAGCCGTTGCTCAGATTTGCAAAGCCTAAGGTCATGTGGTTATCATCCTAATATTTATAATCCAGCTGAAAGTTGGGCTCCAGTGCGGCAGACACAATTCGGGTGCGATAGGAAGGGGAGAGTTCTGCACTGGAGACCTTGCCGTGGAACGTGCAGGAAACCAGTCATCTTTAGGCAGGAAAAGGAATGTATTCAGATGTAATAAAGTCATGTTTCTGCCTCTGCTTTGTAAAGTTTCCAGAGAAAGGCGCTGCTGTGAGCCCAACGCACTCTCCGTCTCACAGGTCCGGCACAGCGAGATTCCTCCCGCTGCCCCAGCTGGCTGTCACACCGCTATTCTTAGTCGGTGGCTCTCCCTGGGCCGTAACCCGCCGGCCGCGGCTATAAAGCCTCCCCGCGGGCCGAGCACGGCCCAGCGGCTGCCGGCGGCGCCGGTGCGGGCAGGGAGGGAGCGCGGAGGCTGCGGTAGGTGCGCGGTGACCCTTGGCCGCCGGGGTGGCGGCTCCCGGCCGTTACGGCAGGCGCTGAGCTCCGGGGAAGTGGCCGTGGAGCAGCCGCGGCGCCGCCGCCTCAGCCGCGGGCAGCTCAAGGGCGGGCGGGCGGGCGGCGGGTCCCCGGCCCCTCCGCGGAGCCCTCGCCCGCCGCTGGCCCGGTGCCCTGCCCGGCCGGGAGCGCGCGGGCTGGAGGCGGCCGAGGGGCTGCCTCCCTCCCCCGGTTATTTATAGCTCCGTGGTGCTTCCAGCCCAAAATAAGCCTGTTGGCCCGGGCGGCTGTCCGGGGGGGTGCGGGGGCCTGTCGGCGCGGCCGGGCTTGCGCCCCCCGCCGCGGCGAGGGGCCGGGCATGGCGGGCCGGGGCCGGGACAGCTGCCGCGGCGCGGGGCTCGCCTGGAATGCGGGCGCCGGCCGCGCGTCGCGACTTTTATGGAAACTCGGCGCGGCGGAGCGGCGGGCGCAGCCAAGGGCCGCTCCGCTCCGCTCCGCTCCCGCCCGCCGGCACCGCGCCCAGCCGCAGCGCCGGGGCAGCGCTCGCAGGTAAGAGCGGCTCCGCCGCCGCGGGGGGGACGGAGGGCTCGGGCGGGCTCCCCCGCCGCGCACAGCCCAGCCCGGCCCGCCCCGCGCTCGCCCCCCTCCGCTGCCCCGCTCCCTCGCTGTGCGGCGGGGCCCGGGCTGGCCGGGCCCGGGCTGCACCCCCACACCCCACACACACCCCCCGCCCTTCGGAGGGACCCGCTGCGGCCGCGGCGCCTCCGTCCGCCGCCGCGGAGCCCGCCCCGCCGCCCCCCCCCCTTCCCAGCCCCGCCGGCCGGTTGCCCCCCGGAGCTCTCTCGGGAGAATCAGCCCCCTTCGCACCGGGGAGGGCGCGGCGGGGGTCGAGGGCCTCCCCCAAGGCGCCCCTGGGCTGGGGGTGGCGGCCGGCGGGGCAGCGCCGCGGAAGGAGGAGGCGGGATGCGCCGGGCGAGGCTTGCGGGGGCTCCCCGGGGCGGCGGCGCGGGGGTCCCCGCACGGCCGGGGCTCGGCGGCCGGTGGCCAGCGGAACGGCGCGGCACCCGCCGCGGCGGCGACTCGTAGCCGCGTTTAAATGCGATCGCTGCAGGGAGGGAGAGCTTGTGCCCGCCGGGGAATCCCGCCGGGGAATCCCGCCGGGGAGCCGGAGCCGCCGTCGGGCAGCCTGGGAGCGGGGCCGTGCCGTGCGGGCTCCCTTGGAAGGTGCCTCCTCTCAGGGATGTGCGTTTAATAAAAGTTGTTTGAAAATCGCTCCTGTTCATAAGCCACATGTCTCTACATAAAGAGGAGTTCGGCTTGCTTGGTGCGGTCGGACTGTGTGCGTTTGTAGGTTCTGCTTCACCCTGAGGCGATGACTCTGACGGCCAGGGCTTGGAAGAAAATATTGGGCTTCCGTGACAGCTTACGAGCGATTTGCTATCAAGTTTGTTTTAGGTAAATAAGAGCTTCTGCTAGCACAATGAGTATCTGCGAAAAAAGCATGTTTAATGAAACGTAGTAGTATTTTTTGAAAATTAATCAGCAAGTAGCTGCATGCTAGGAGACAGAGTACTCAGTCTTAGATCTCAGGTCTTAAGAGACCTTAGAGCTCTTAGAAAAATGTCTAATGAAATGAAATTGTAAAATAATCATTAGTCTTATAAGAGGGCCAAGTGTATTAAGGAACATACAGAAGTATGAGAGTATGTGTAGTATATGCAGAAGGCGCAGTCTGGTGAAATACAAGAACTGGGTAGATGGTTTAAGACATGTCTAAGAAATACCTTCTCTAAGTGCCTCTGGAATATTTTAAATGAGTAGTTTCCTCAGTGAGAGAAGTCAGACAATCTGTCATTTACCATACTTGGATATTCAGCTTTGAAACTCCTTTAACAAGGAACAGTGCCATGGTGAGCCCTCTGGAAGCTCGCTGTGGGGAAACGGAGGTGGAGGTTAATGACGGGGGAAGAGCAGTTCAGGAAGCAATAGGAGTGACCCTTTGCTGTGTGCTGAAGGCAGCTGCACCGCTCACATGAAGGGATTACACGCTATCTGGTTTTTACTGGCACCAGCACTACCAGCGGAGCAGCGCTGGTCAAGTGGAAACAGCAGCTTATCTCCTCGAAGGCAGGAGACCTCTCCTCTGGGGCAGAGGCATGGCACGGGCACAGTGACCACCACCGTGGTCAGTCTGAGTTGACTGTGAGGATTTCAGAGAAGAGGCAGATAGGCTGGTCCTGTCATCGGAGAAGGGAAGAAGCAAATTGCAGTAGTGCTTCATGTCCAGTATTGTATCGCACATTTCAGTACCTTGCTCTCTAAAGTCCTGTCAGTGAAGTCAACAGGAGTTGAGCTCAAACCATACTGCTTCTCTTCCGCTGTGACACAGCGGGAATTGGAAGAACCATGGCATGGGGCAAAATACGCTGATTATTCTCTTGCGGACCTCGGTTCACAATTTACTGCCACTCCTGATTAGGATCAGCAGATATCTTGGAACATGAAATCATGGGCCAGAAGATCTCAGCAGGGCTTCCCCCATAGCACAGCAGCCTCTCAGCCCCAACTACGTTTGCTCTCAAGCCTATGTACCCCATAATAGTACCTGAAGAGAGTAAGGAATTAACAGACAGATCTTTCTACAGAGAAGGGTGATTTTATTTTTTTAACACAGCAGTTGGACTCCATGGCACTGTCACATTAAGAGCATTTATTATGTTATATAAACAGACATAGACAAAATCCTTTATAATAAATACATTTTTATGAATAATATTGTATCTGCAAGGACTATTCTACCCTAATATGAGACTCTCAATAGATGATGAAGTGCAATAAACTCAAAGATTGAGGAAAAGATTGTGTATGAAATTGAATTATCTGGGTCAATTGTTGGTAAGCATTCTAGTCTTTCATTATGAAGACTTAATGAAGGAAATACAAGCAAGTGGGAGTAGTTTTGTATTTTACAAAACGTGAAGTTTAGACTGCTGGTGTTAATTGTCATAGCTCATTGGCTTCAGTGGAGCTGACGGTTTATGCCAGTTCAGGATCTTCCCCTATGCACGATAATTTTAGTAGCTACTTTAGTATCTGTAATTTAGTACAACAACTGGCAGTGTCATTCCAGACAAGTTACAGTAAGGACATAAATGCTGAACATTGCTCTCTTTCTCCTCCTCTTTCCAGTTCTATTTAGTATTTCATTAAATATTTTAACACTGTGGACTGTGTTTTCCTCTGCTGAGTGCTTTGGCTGCAAGTAGTGAGTTTCCAACTTTCACAATATGGTTTTCTTATATAATGGAGTCTTCCCTGCAAGTAGATCACAAAGAAGAGACAGATGGTAAACGTAACTTAGACTGTGCCGTGAAGGGCTTATTTATAACTCACAGTAGCCGTAGGACAGCAGGGGGGCCTCCCGAAAGGAGGAATCACAGAGGAACTAGACTTTTTTTAAAGTCCTGGCTTTGTACTCCTACTGTAAAATGTAATATTTAGTTCAGGAACATGCTGGTGTTTTCCTGTGTCTCATGTGAGGATGTTAATCACGCCACTGAAAAGCAAGAACTTCTGTGTTTTCTAATGAAGGGGAATTATATTATTTATGGGAGGTTTTTTGTCTGGTTAAAGCTGCACAACACTTTTTGATCAACTGAGGACTCCGACCTCCTTCCGGAAATGGAAATTAACTGAATTTAAGGAGATGGATTTTGGGACTTGTGAGCCATCAAACCTTCTGTGTCCCCTTAATGGTTTTCTTTGTTCACTTTGATTATTTTGCCTAAAGTAAGGTTTTAGGGAATCTGCGTGAAAAGTTGAAAAAGTGCTATGATCATAACAAATCAAGACATATCAGAGGTGATAGCTTACCCATTTACAGCAAACAAGATGCTTGAAAACAGTTGAATTTTTTTTTTTACAGCGTATTTTTAATCTATTGCCTAGTTGCCTACACATTATTGGTTTTGTATTACATTTTCAATTGAAACTTCTTCGAGATCACTCTCAGCATTACAGCCAGTCAGTTTATTCTAGCAATGGCATGTTCTCTTCCATTCAGTTCCAGAGGTAGGAATACTGATCAAAGCATGGAGGTTAAATTTCACTTCTAGGAAAAATCTCAATGTAGACCTCCTTTGAAAGTGGAACTGCAGTCTAGTACTTTCAGTATAAACATTATAACACCAGACTAACATTTCCTGAGATATTTCTTCTAATCATAAGAAGGTAAAAATGTGGAGAGAAAAAATAAATAGACTAGCGTCAGGTGAACGCTAAAGTGATGAGACTGGATAGGCAAAGAAAAGCCTGGTAACAAGCTGAATGCATTTTTTGATCATGGCTATGTTTGACATTATAATCTGGGATTTTTCTGAGTGGGAAGCTTCAATGAGGAGCTCTTACAGCTTTTCATGAGATAAGTTGATCTCAGGAAATAAAAGATGATATTGAATCTTAAGACTGGTCAGCTTCATAATAGAACAAATCTCTTCTGAAGTAAGTGCATATACAAGTAGACTCTTGTTGCCTCAAAGAATAAACATTACTTATATTAGATGAATTCTGTGGGAAAATTCATACTACAAAACAAGAATATATATATACACACAACTTAAAAATATAACTAGTTCATTCCCTAACAAGAGAATCAGTAGGTCAAGGTTTCTTGGGTTGGGAAGTTTATCACCGCATACTTTTGCAAAGCTCTCCAGATGATGAAGGCACTGTTCTTCTGTGATTTGTAGGTGTCAGGACTTCTTGGTTTAGCTGCTTCTGTTTTCTCAGCAACAATACGTAAGGCAGATACAAAGGAGTTTCAATCCGCTGTTGTTCTGAAGCAGTGGTCACTGCCTCACAGACCGAAGCCAAAACTCAAGGGGTGCTTTTTTTTTTTTCTTAAAGATTCTGGATTGTCTTTATTGGAAGTTACTCATCTGCCTTGAGGGGTGCCTGAGGTGGGGTCCTGCTGCTGTTCCTGCTCAAGGTTTAACTGCCATGGGGAAGGATGAAAGTGCAAACATGGGTGGTATCATGTTTACTAATGCCCTACTGCTTTATATCCATATCTTTTAGCATCAAAGGTGGAGGTAGGATGACTTGCAGATGCAAAATGTCTTAGAGCCAGCTGGCTAACCTTCAAGCATATTAAGAGTTAGTGATGCCAAAGAACTGAAAGGTAGCCTAAAGTAATAGCAGATATGGCAGTATTCCAAATGGCAGAAACTTATCTCCCATCTTGAAGGCCCACAACCTGTTGGACTGGCACATTTTTAGATGTTCAGACAGCAGGAATTTGCTAAGGAAATGTCTTCCAACTTTTTCACTTTTAAAGAAAATTTCAGATTTATTATTTGAAGGTAGGTCTCACTGCTGTCAGCAATCTTAGTGACATTGTCAGGGGGTTCAGGTAGTTGGAGCTATCAGAAAGGGTCAAGACAAAGTTGATCTAAAAGCTCAAAAGCTGAAGTGTGTTCTCAGACTTGTAAACATAATCTTCCTACAATTAATTGCACATAAGCAAATCAGACTTTAGAATAGTGAGTTTTCAAATGACTTTAAGATGAAGCCATATAGATAAGGGTATGTTGCTGTAGTGAAGGTTAGTAGTAGCCTTCACTTGAGGTGTTTAGGTGAAGTGGAATTCCTTGTGAAAGGTTATCTTTGGGCCTTACTTAACTTTTGGGCCTTACAAACATACTAGCCCTGTATGAAGGGTAGAAGGTCTCTACATCTCAGGCTACTTCAGTGCATGAATTGTACCAGTGCACGACGCTCCTTTGTCTTCTGATGGGTTCATGCAGTAGACCTTTTATTCAGCTTCTGTATTTGAAGTACAAGGCTAAAGGCTATCAGCCACAAGTAGGGAAGAAGAAATTTAAAAAGCAGAGTAGCAAAAGAAGAGAACAGAGAAGAACTTGTCTAAGACCTCCTTAGAAAAATGAGGAAGTCAGAAAATTTTAACTAGTTTTAAGGTTATACTCATCACAATGTAGATTTTACTTAAGTGCATGAAGCTAAAGCTTACAAAGTGCAAACTCAGCTGCAGAATATACATATGCATAATAAAGTATATAGGGACCTTGACACCACAAGAATGCTAGTGAAATTATCTGCCTTTCTAGACACAACAGAATTTTAACATGCTACTGCTAATCTGAAACAGTCTAAATAGGAACTAGCACTTAGTAATTTTACGTTCATGTGTTCACAAGTGACAAACTGAAATGCTTTAGACTTCTGTCAGTCTGCAAATGAGGTATTTGTCAACTCTGATTTGGAGGGGAATGACTTTCCATACCCATTTGTTGAAAAGGAACACCCAAATGTTCTCCAGAACATCTCTGTTGAAGCTGAAGAGTTTGGAATTTGTAAATCTGAGCAGGGATTGGTAGCTAAATGCTCTTATTTGTTTCATATGTTGTGACTGCTTTCATTGGGAAAAACATCCCAAGACATCCAAGAATCTCACTCAATCTGTATAGCTACAGCAGCACCAGTGAGCATTGATGACATTGGTGTATTTTTGAAAAGCTTATATGAAAATAACACTTAATGTTCTTTATTTTTAGCACCACATAAAAATTCCCATGTTTATTATGTTTATAATTAAGAATTAGAGAACTTAAAGGCTAAGACCTAGTAAGAACTTAACTTTCTGTATCATGAAATGCCCTGACTTCAGTTCCTCTAAACCATGACTGAGAAGTCCCTTCCAGCAGTAAGCTACTTTTCCAGCCTTTTTACTTCGAGCCTTTAAGTCCGTTTGTTTGCACCGTTTAGCACACTGAGCTTCTAGGCTTGCCTGGGACTCAGGGCATTGGTACAGTACAGACAGCAGTGGTGCTGGAGTCACGTCGTGATTTCCTTCCTCCCACAACCTCTGATAGACCCGATGATTTAAAAAAAAAAAAAGGAAAAAGAAAGAAAAAAAAAAAGGAACAGGCTTGCCCTGAACTGTGCATTCAGTTAGGTTCCTAATAAATATAGTATAATTTAAAATTTGTAACGCTTTTCTCTTAAAAAATGCAGTGCAATTTCCAGCCCACAATTAAAGGATATAAATACTTTCTCTAAGGTATGTATGTGGCTTATCTAACTCATTTCATAGTTTTTAGAACTAGTTTTTCCTAGAATAGTCCTAGGAGAAAGGAAAGCATTATTTTGTATTCACGTATTGGGTGAAGAGCTGCGAGAGCTGCCAGCCCGGCTGAGACTCAGGCAAGAGCCTTCACCCGGGCAGGAGATCCAGCTGCGTCTCTGAGGCGCAGGTAGGTTCCCCCAGCCACCAGGCCCTTTCCCCCGCCAGCAGCGTCTCCAGGAGGCTGTGGGGTTTTGGCCTGAGCACTCCACAAACCTCATGCAGCCTGAGCTGACTGGCTCATACCGTAGGCTGAAGCAGAGCGGCGGAGGTGCAGAGCACATTCCTTTCTGCTAGCATGAGTATTGAGAAAAACAGTTTCGCAACCAGCCAGGGCAGCCAGAGCTTGGCTCCAAGGTTTTGTGTTTTGGTTTTTTTTTGTTGGGTTGTTTTTTTTTTTTTTTAATGGAAATTAAAAACCAATATCAAGGACTATATAGAGGAGTTATGAGCATGAATAGTGAATCATAAGCTTGTTCTTTTAATTAGCGTTGCATACTTAGAACCTATTGATGTCTTCAAAAGCCTCAAAGGACCAAATGAAATTGTGATACATCGATTTCAGCCTATGCAAACTTATTTACAGGAAGATGGTTAAAGCATCATTTAAAAGGAAAAGAAAGGAATATAACTACAACTGTTTCTTTCAGGTAGAAACTGAAAGCAATCTTAAACATACCAGGTGCAGAGCACAATACAGTAGCCATGAATGACATTGCACAGAAAACTGAGGTATGTACCAATTTTAAAGTAATCAAAGTAATGTAGTCATTTACAACTGATGCTTGCAAAAAGAGTAATTACAAACCATTGTAAAAGACAAACAAAAAAGTCTGCTGGTATTGCTGTTATTTTAAGACAATGGAAGGGCACTTGAAAGTAGCTTAAGGAAACTATCTAGTTTGATGGAATCTGTGAAATATGTTCTTACTGTTATTAAAAAAAACATGAAAGAGGAAGGTAGAATAAAGGTAACAAGATATGAAGAAACTTTAAATGTTGGGGGGGAAATTCAGGGCAGCATTCACATCTAATTCTAAAATGTAAATATTAGGCTACTTCAAATAGTTCTACATAGACTCACTGACCAACAGGAACAAAAACTATTGGCTTAGGTGGAAAACATGAAACATGGAATGTTTTCAGCCATTTTTTTCAGCATTACTGTATTAAGAGCATTCCTATAGTCTTTACAGTAAAAAGAGAGAAAACTTCACAGTAGTTGATAGGTGGGAACTTCTCTTACTGTTTGGACACTCACAGAGTAAGCATTGGCAAAGAAGCGTCCATCAGCTGTATCAGAGTCCTGTAAGTCCAGTGATCTTGGCACTTCATATCATGAAATCACCAGACTTCCGAGCTTCTCTAAATATTAAAAAATAAGTATATAATGTATTGGAAGTTTTAAATGAACAAATACTATTTGTTTTAAAACCATATATGGCTGTTGAAGTGTTGCAAAAGAAATACATATTGTATTATATGTCTATGTCTTTATTTTAAATGTTAGGGGTAGAGAGGCTCTTTGGTGACTGCTTATGATTGAAAGCAACAATACAAATCTGTATCTCATTTTTAAAGCCATAGTTATTGAAAATGTACGCTCATATACTTAGGTATGTAGCTATTCCTTACAATCACTTATAGTCTAAGTGTAATACAATGCTAAATGTTGTTTTTGATATTTTAGTATTTATTAGTATGTGTGAACAAATACAATGATGCTTAATCGATGATGGCTAGTGGCACAAAGTTCATAATCCCAAATGCATTTCTGTTTTATGTTCTTACATTCTTTCTAATCCGATCAGAATATTTCTGTCCATCTGTTTCAACCTTCTTTTTCTTATCTTCATTTCTTCTATATCTTCACCAAGATTCTGCTTTCTTCATCTAAACCCGTCCAAAAATCCTATGTGCCCAAGCTTCACAAGGGTGATGTAAAGGATAAATTTGAAGCTATGCAGAAAGCAAGGGAAGAAAGGAATCAAAGGAGATCTAGAGATGAAAAGCAAAGAAGAAAAGAACAATATGTTAGAGAGAGAGAATGGAACAGGAGAAAGCAGGAGGTTATTTTCTTTGCAAATATTTTGTGTTATTTTAATATTCAATTTAATATGTGAAAATCTTTTCACATTAAGACAATAATATTGGAATTTTATTTAAGGTATAAAGACAGTTTACTTTGTGTTTCATCAACTAGATGAAAGAACTGCTTGGATCTGATGAAGAAGATGACACAAAATCATCTAAAATAGAAAAAGGTTATGTTCCAAAGCTAATAGGTAAGAGAGGCCCGACATAATTCATAATAAGGCCACATAATTCACTAGGTAAGTATTAGATGTAACTACTGAACTGTGTATTTCATATTCACAGGAACTGTTAAAGGCAAGTTTGCAGAAATGGAGAAGCAAAGGCAAGAAGAAGAAAGAAAAAGAATGGAAGAAGAAAGAAAGCGCAGAATTGAACAAGATATGATTGAGAAAAGAAAAATTCAAAGAGAATTAGCAAAAAAAGCACAGGAGGTATGTTCATCTGATCACAGTAGTCAGGATGTAATTGTAAACAATCGACACAAAGTTTTGCATTGATCAGAAAGATTTGATCTTAAGATTTCTGAAAGTAGTGATTTACAAGCGGGGAATAATGTTCAGAGTATCTTCATCTTCATTTCTTTACAGTACCAATTTTTTTAAGCACTAAACTTTGAGTTACAGATGAAACCAGGTAGGCATAAACCTGGTAGAAATGTGAGTCAGGCAGAAATTTTGGTGTCATATGCATACAAGAGTTTATAGAATTTACTAATTTGACAATGTTTCTTACATTTTATCAACCTTCAGACAATTTTTACGTATATGTTAGTGAATACAGTTCAGTGACAGATGAACTAAGGCAAGCAAGAAGAAATAAGAAAATGCCACTGGCAGGCAAAAATGAGAAGATACTAATGCAGTAAAAACCATTAATCATGAAGATCCAGATCATGTTTTATTCCTTTGCCACTTTGCGAATCTTTATTGCATATATATATATATATATATGAACGGATTCTAGCTTCTGTTGATGCCAATGAAGCAAATACTGTCTTCTGCAGTATTTTGCATTGGCATATCATATTTAATTCCTTTTGCAAGTTTTCTTCAGTGCTGCAAATATTTCAGTGAGAGTGAATGTCTAAATGATGGACTAGAACCATCAGGAAATTTTTGTTTAACCTTAATTTAGGTTTGTTTTTGTTGTAAGAAAGGAAAAACAGTGCTATAGGAGTCGTCAGTTTTCAACAAGGACTTGGATAGTATTTTTTACTAAGACTTTTAACACTGTTAAATCTGTACTTTTAACTGGAAATATATCTAGCATATGTTTAATCTACTCTGAAAGGCAGAAGTACATATGATGTAGAATTTTAGAAAGCATGTTAGTTTTAGACAGTAACAAGTAAACACACCATATGATGCAAGTACAGCAATAGGCTTTTTGCAGGAGTTCAGGGGAAGACAACATCACTTGAATCAGATAATAATCAATGAGCTTGCTTTAGCTTTTTTTTTCTTTTTACACAATTCTGGAATGCTTAAATAAAGGACGGACATCTAAAGTACTCTTCTCAGTTCATCACTGAAGTGTCAAGAATGCTTTAGTGTACTTTCTGTATGATGTTTTATGTCACGTTCCCTCCTCCTCAACAAGCTAACCTATCTGAAGTATTCCAACAAAGGTTCAATCTTTATCACCTCTGTGAATTTAAGTGCTACACACGTATCACTGATACAAAAAGAATTTCCAGTTCTGTGTTTGCAAATCTAAGGCAAAGAGCCGAAGTAATGTAATCATATGAAATTCTCATTTAATAGATTGATGACTTTAACAATACGGGAACTGAATCAGCAGCTGAGGTAATCAGATTTTTTTAAAGAAATGCTCACTTACATTTTTATTCACTTTGTTTTGTAATTGTAATTTGGGCTGGGAAGACTTAGAAAATGGCACACAAATACTTAACTAAAATTCAACCAAGGAGCTAACAAATTTTTAAAGTATATGGAAATATATGTCTGTACTTTAAGTCAGTTTATTTAAGTTTGAAATAGAGTCTGCACTGTGAATACTTTGTGGTTAGTTACAAACATCTAAAATATATATACTCAAAGCCACCAGAATGATTTGAGGTATACTGGTAATGGTACTCTAAGTCCTCTGGCTTTGGAAAGTATCATCTTAAAAGCTCTTTGCCTTAAACTTGAAATTAAAAGGGGATTCTGTCAATATACAGATGTTCAAACACCTTAGCTTTTTTTTTTTTTTATAATTGACTAATTTACATATGGGTTTGGATTTTAAGTATTGCAAATAAATGTTTAATTTCAAAAAGCTAGGTCCAAAGGTCCTATTGTCTGTCACTAACACAAGAAAATCACATTCCTACTACAGTTTTGGAGAGAAGAAAAAAACACTCCACCCAAAACCCATTAGTTGTAAGTTATTTGACAGTATCCCTGTTAATCATGGTATTTTGTGGAAAAAAAAAAACGGGTAAAATGTATTTTGGCAAGTAAGTTGTGAAAATAGCTTTGAAGCAGCAACATTCTTCAAAAAAATTACTCTGCCTGACAAATGACATACTGATCTCTAGAACTACTAGCTTATTCCAACTGCAGTATATCCTTTATGTAGTAAATATAAGACTGGAATCAGTGTGGCTACAACTGCTATGTATTCAAACTTTTACCTGTTTTTCTCCAAACCATGAATATTTACAACTAACAGTTAATGAAAATATGTAAAGAAATTAAGGAGTTTACCAGTAGTTATGTTTAAAATATAATAATTCAGTCTTGATGCTCTTAAGGCATGAGAAAACTAGTGACTGCCATAGGCAGATGGGTTTATTCTTGTGGTTAATACTCAATACAGGTAATTCTTTTGGAAGCTTTTGTGCTCACAGGTGAAAACAGCAGTTTCATTAAGAGATTACTCTATTTAGAAGTCAAGCATTATGAAAATATAATTATCTTTTTGGACAGGAAGGGGATGATTCACTGCTAGTTACAGTAGTGCCCGTAAAACCCACCAAAACACCTGGGAAGATGAAAATAAACTTTGAGAACACAGAAAAAGAGAGAGCAGAACCACAAGAGAGACATGATGAAGAAATGAAGCTAAAACATGAGGAACAAAACCAATCCCTTAAGGAAACCAAGTGCCTTTCGTTTGTCATGGTAAACCACTCATCTAAAAAAAAAAAAAAAACAAAACTAAGAAATAAATATCTATTATTTAAGATATGACTATTTCATTTTTCTGGCACAGGGTGAAAATGAAGACAATGAACAAGAGCCACTGTCTCCTGGTAAGCTGAAAGTAACATTTGAAGAACTTGAAAGACAAAGACAGGAAAATCAAAGGCGGCAAGCAGAGGAAGAAGCAAGACAGCGTTTAGAAGAGGAAAGACGTGCCTTTGAAGAAGCTAGACAGCAAATGGTAGATATGTGTTTTGTTCATGTTGTTACAGAATTTTCACATAGGATGTGCTTTTACATTTTCCTGTATCTGATCCTTCTTTTTTCTTATTCCTTTAACTATATTTCAAGCTGTTAAGTGTCTGAAAATTAATTTTTGAAAGATGTATTTTTAACCTTAGGTCTAACTCAGTTACCACCGTGGCATAACGCTTTAGACATTCTTTTAGTAAAACCATTCTTTTAGTAAAACCATTGGTGTTTTAAATTTATCAGCAATCTTAACAGGTTTTAGAGCTACACTTTGTAGTACCTTAAAGCCGTAAGTCCTCAAGAAGATAATTAGTTGTCTGTTTTGTTCTTAAATAGTGCTTCAAGATGTTTCAGTTACCAGTTTTTGATGAAAACATTCTGTAGTAACAGAATGCTATTTCTTATTCTCATATTTATTTATAAATATGATAGATAAATACATCAGTTACAACTTCTGTCTTATGAAAAAAGACAGGTCAGCTCTCTTGTATGTATTGACATAAACAACAATATACTAGAAATTACTAGATTAAGCCCCAAATTTTCAGAAATGCAGCTCATCTTTCCTATTTTATATTACTTGTAAAACTGCCTCCATGTGTTCTTTATCATAAGCCAGACTTATTTTAGATCAACTATAAGCAGACCTCACTATAGTTTGTTCTTCAATCATACTAAAGGAATCATACCCTTAGTATTAACATAGATATACCAGATAGCTTAGTTCTATATTTCCTCACTTTACTGTACTCCATTTCCAAAAGCATTGTTTAAGTTCTGTATTTAAGTATCTTTCCCCTGTACAATCATGATCATTATGACTGTTAATTCACATACAAAGATGATTAATGAGAAATGAATTTTTAATCTTACATGAAATCTTTGAAAATATTATTTCTAGGAATTTACTAACTTAAACAGAGTATAATTATGAATGAACATTCTTGGACAAACAGCTCAGGATCACTATATTGACTATATTTCAAAAACATGCAAGAAGTTTATATTCTCTAGGAAAAAAACCCTACCACAGAACCTCCAGAAAGCTGAAACACTGAAATTCCCGACTGCTCCAAATTGAGACGGTTCTAGGTTTAGGCAGACACCCAAATTGTCGTTTACTTCTCCACCCCCACCTTCAACAAATCACTTAACCTTTCCACACCAATCACCTTGACATTATATCAATAATGCACTTTTTTCTTTTTATTTGGGGTTGGGCCGGGGATACCGGTGAAGGAGAGAAGGGAAGAAAATGAAGGAGAGAGAACTTCATGGTGTTACCAGTCATTCTAACTGAAGTTTTGTTCACGTCTCCCACCCTTATGTATATGCATTTATTAAGTAATATAAAGTAATTTACAAATTCTCTACCTCAAAAGAAATTTTCTAACATGCAGTTTGATCTGGTATCAGTGGTTGTCAAAATTTAAAGTCAAAGTTTTCTTAAAGGAAGACTTCAGCAGTCAATTTCCTTCAATTCTTTCTTTTTTCCCTATAAATTCCAAAGAAAAGATTTCTGTAATTCCCTTAACTGGCTACCCCACATACCAGTCCCAGGGCTGCTTGCAGTATACAGAAATCTGGATTATCAATACTCTGACAGTTCTCAGTCCAGTTCCTCCATTAACAAATAAAGCACTCTGAGATGTCTTCTGAGGATGGTTCGTTCTTTTGTTCTTGATTGCAGTTTGCAAACCACAGGCTTCTCTTAGCAGATGAGTGTTCACTGGAGACAAGCAATACTGAATAGATCAGAGTATCTCAATTCCCATTCTTCAGTGATGATTAAATGTCTACAAAGAAAAGAAACAAGAATCTCAGTCTGGAGTAATAGCAAAATGTTAATTGATTTAGTTTTGCTATAAAACTCTACAGCATTTTTTTAACTGGTGAGTGCATTGGTGAAAACAATTTATATGCAAACAAAAAGACTTGATGGTATAAAGGTCTATGAAAGTGATGTAAAGAAAGTGAATAGGGAGTGATTTACAGTAAATGATCCAACCTGAGACCATAAAATATGTTCAGCCATTCCCTGATAACACATTGTTCTTTAAATTACACTTAACAGATTTTTAAGAATTATAGAAGCTATATATAGGATGCTGAAATATGCTTCTTTTCTCCCTCCCCTGGCTAAAGCCAAGACTAAAATGTTTCTTAAAGGAATGAAACTCTTGATTTATTTTTTCCCAGGAGAAAGAAACACTAATAAAAAGATCAGAAAGAAATTAACGGAGTATTTATTTATTATAAAGAATATTTTTATGTTTGGGTAAGTCCTTTCTATTTTTTCCTCTCCCTCTTCTCTGAAGATAAATGAAGGTGGCGATGAAGAATCTGAAAATTCTGTTAAAGAATTCCGTCCTGGTAAACTCAGACTCAGTTTTGAGGAAATAGAAAGACAGAGGAGAGAAGAGGAAAAGAAGAAAGCAGAAGAAGATGCAAGACGACGCATAGAAGAGGAGAAAAGAGCATTTGCTGAAGCAAGGAAGAACATGGTATGGCATTTTTGTTTAGTATATAGTTAATTTTTACCTAAGTCTCAACTGAACTGGAAAGCAGCTCTGCAAAAAAACTTTAAATACAGATAGGAATGCATGCCTAAAGTCCTTCATTAATTAGTTCACCTCACTACTTATTAGAAGGTAGTAAACTAATCAATCATTTACCAAAAATCATCACAGAACAATCCCTCCTCACAGCAAGCCTAGAAAGGATTTTAAATAGTCTAGTAAAAACCAGATATTGTGTCCAATGGGTATTAATAGGCTAGATGCAACAAACTTGGAAAGCAAAAAGTTTTCACCAATTCCTTTTACTCCTCCAAGTTTATCTTCCTACCTTTACAGGGTGTCCACCAACCAGCTCTTACTAGCTAAAACAGCATTAATGGCATAATAGAAAAGTGCTCACTGCAAGTACAAATTTTAGTCATCTGTGGCCCTTTAGGAAGGAAAAATTAAGGAGGCCAAACTCTGCTAATTGATGTTTTCATTGTATTTCATTGCTTGTTCAGAGAAACAGAAAAGTAACTTGTGACATTTACCATTAGAAAAATTTGTAACACGGAACTTCCTTAGAGAAATACAGATTTCTGTGATATGCAATGACTTCCAAAATTTGAGGGAAGATTATACTGAAGATAAATTTTCAGGGACCTAGGATTGACATACTGACACTACCTGAAAGCAGAGAAAGATGCCCAATTTCAGAGGGTGGCAACAACATTGTTTACAAAAAATAACTAGCGTGGAGCTTTTCACTGTATTCTTCATGCTTATTCCAATAGCTTCAAGATTCAGCAGGCTTTTGGGTATAAGCCAGTTACTTATTGGTGGATGTTAGGAAATACAGTATTAAAATACACAAATATCAACTAAAACTAAGTATTGTTCATTTCAAAAGGAAGGACAAGACATGCCATACAGAACTGTGGAATAACCCACTCAACTAGCAGCGTCTTCCTACATTCCCCTCTGTGGTTTTATTAGGAAAGACCAACAGCATATGCCTAATAAAATTCTCCTCACCATTCAAAGCACTGCTTGTGAGACAAATTAAAACTTTGTATGACTACTAATATTGCTAGCAGTGCTCCCTCTGCCTGAAAACTGGGCCAAAGACCTCTACACTGAAAGACTACCTAGAGAAACTACAATGTAAATTCGTACTGCAACTGGTAAGCAATTATGGAAAATAATGTCTGTCCATACCTCCAAAGTGAGAAAAAAGAAGCTAAAGCCACTAGAAAAAAAAAAAAAAATGAGTGCTACTGGACTTCTGCCATTACAATTTTTATGAAAAGTTAGCAGACAACTAAAGGAAAGCAAAGAAAGTAGGTGCTGTCTTCTGCTTTTTCCTGCTTTCTTAAGAATCGCTTTCTTCTGCCTCAGTGTAGCAAGAACCTAAACTCAAGTGTCCAGGCAAGAAAAATCTCACAGATTAAACAGGGTTTAATCCATTAGATGCAGCACAGAGTCTATGATTGCATTGTAACTGCAGACAGTGAAGACAGTAATTAAAAAAAACTAACTGAAAATGTATTTTCAGCATATACATGTTTGAAAGTTTTCTGTTAATTAGCATCCTGAACATGAACACCACATTTTCCATTGTAACAGAAAATGTAAGCCTGTGCTTCCTCTACTTTCCACAGCTACACAATGTGGATGTGCTTTTAAACATTTTAAGAACATTAGTCATCTTTCAGAAGCAGTAAAACCTCACATTCAATTTTTATTTAAGCATTTAAATTAAGTAGTTATTTTAGAACCTTTTTCATGATTAGTAATTTTAATTTCGCTTTCAAAGTATACAGACATGGAAGTAGTAATATTGTTGCTGGAAAACACAAATGTCACCTCCTTTTGGAAGGATCTCCCTATTTCACATTTATACTTCCATGCTTCCCATTATCAATGTGATCGCTTTCAGAATGAAGCATTCATCTTTCAGTCCTGTCAGTCTCTTTCCATTGGAGACTGCATAAAGAACCTGTCTTAGCATTAACAAAAGAAATCTTCTACTTTGTATCAGTCATTGCCCACTGAAAACTGATTGACTGTGCTGCAAACTATGGTTGTTACAGGACTGTTTCTCACTACCATCTGTTCCCACTCTGCAGAAAAAAAAAAAAGTATGGCCTCACTTCACAAAATAGGGCTAAAATATTTACTGAACTAACCACAAGGGTTTTGTGCATCCCACACTTCAGCTGAATTTTTTTCTGTGTTTTTTAACCAGGAATAAGTTGGCATACTGTCTTTTCATAACTTACCGATTTGAAAATACAGAATAGACAGCTGCTAGTTTGCTCACATAGACAGCTTTTTAAAGTTTATACATGCATGCATTGGTAAATTTTGAATCAATGCTTCTCATATTCACTTAGTTTCTATATCTTTTTGAAGTGATAAGCATATGAACTAATGCATCACAAGCAAGAGACTTTCACATTTCTTTGCTACTTTAGCTGTGGCTAGCCTCTGAAAACTATGTGGCTATGCATTGTTTTCATTAAAGGAAATAGTCTACAGCTTTGTTTTTTGACTCCACTTCTCTGTAATACAATTTCAACAAATACGCTCACATTATGTAAAACGAATGAAGAATGGAAGGAATGGTGGAGCTGAAGTCCAACTGTAAGCTTACTCAGAGGGAAAACCTGAAGGACATCTACAGTGAATAGCAGTATTTGAGTGGGATCGGGCCAAAAAAACTATTGAAAGAGCAGTGACAAATAAAAAGGATATGGGCAAAGTAAGTCAAGACAGTGTTACAAACTAAGACGGCACAAACAGCAGTGAAAGGTGTAAGTTACAACAGCAGTAAGTGAATGAAAAGGGAGTGCCAAAGAATCTTTTAAAAAATACGTTTATTTTCTGTTTCTTTATATAGTTAGTCAAAACAATTTCTCAAAGTTTTGCTTCTCTAATGCTTTCTAGCACTTGACCAATTACTACTTTGCGAATGCCTACACAGTCTAAGGCACATTGGGCTCTTCCATGTTTGCCACAAGGCTTTTCAAACATGCCCCAATTAAATAGTGCCAAACGCCACATCACCACACAGTTCTAGATCAGTATCTGAGCCCAACTCACGCATTTATCTACAGAACATTCCTGCTGAAACAACCTCTGTGCATGTAACTATGTAAATTTATTAACAAACATACATTTATATAGGTTTTATCAAAAAGTTATTTTAAAATCTTCCTGCATAACTCAAGACTGTCATGCTACCTGGCCATTTTTGTATCATACAGTTTCATATTTTAGTCATGCTTTGCTTCAACAAATTCAGTCTGACAAAATGTTTGTTCTTACACTTCCTGCTTTTGGAAGTAATGAAAACTGCCTTTCCTAGGCCCTTCCATCTTCTGTGAATTAGTCTACAGAATAAGCAAACTGTTCATGAATGACCAAAGCCCAACCCTACTGTGAAGCCTGAGAAAAGGACTGGGAGAGGAGGAAGCCCTTGCTGTTGGGTTGTACAAAGCAATGAACTGGCAACATAACCTAGCATAACCAATTTGTGCAGAAGGAAAGTTTCCTGTAGAAAGTTCTGTTCAGTTATCCTTACTGGGAATACTAATATTGCTTAATAACAGGAATATAATTCGTTTGCTTCAAAAAATATTACAGATATATGTACTTCAGTGTTAAGAGCAATGACAGTTAAACACAAGTACTTTGTCTAATGATATTCTGTGAAATAAACAGGAATGAACTGTTTCAGGTCCCCAAACTGCATTTTGAGAACATCATCTTGCAAATCACCTCCATCATCTTGCAAAAAAGACTGCATTTTAATTAACATCATCTTCATTATGAAAGTTTAGCATTGCAATAATAAAGAGCGAAAGTCAAACACAAACGCCCCAAACACAATCCCTCCCAAAAATTAGAGGAATACCCACATGTCATATTGCATCTTACTATACTGTGGCAGATGTGGCAAAATATTTGGTTATCTTTGTCTGAGCAATGCTGAGATTTCATCACAGGTACCTTTAGGATGTATCATTAATACTCTGAATTCCCAGCAGGTGCTGGATGATGAATCACCAGAAATGTTTAAAACAGTTTCTCAAGAATCCCTCATACCTGGCAAACTGGAAATTAATTTTGAGGAGTTGCTGAGACAAAAAATGGAAGAAGAAAAGAGACGCACAGAAGAAGAGCGTAGGCAAAAGTTGGAAATGGAAAAGCAAGAATTTCAACAGTTAAGACAAGAAATGGGAGAGGTCTGTATATCTAAGGATATGCTAAGCGTGTTCTGAATAAAAAATATAATAGATCATTTCAGTTAATTACTAAAATCTCAAAGTTTAAGACTGTAACTGAAGATTCCTTCAAAAGGAATTTTAAATCAATACTTTATGTGAAAATGAAAAATAGAAAAATACATTTTTAAAACGTAACATTGTGTCTAGTAAGATACATTTTCATCACTAATCTACCACTAAAATGCTTTTATCCTTTGCCACCCTTAAAAACACAATTTCAAATTTTTAATTTCATTTTAGTCACTTCTGAAAATTCTACAGTATTACTAAAATGATTATGTAATATTTATAATACAGAACAGAAACACCTAGTTCCCAAATGAAAATACAAAAATGGAAAGTAGGAGAGCGCAAAATTCTTGCTTTTCCTCAAGGGAATGCTGTGTTAATTAGGAAAGAGTTACGGTGGCCTCAACTTATTTCTAACCAGTGTATCAAGGGTTTGAAGACTGTCACAGCTGATTTTAAAAATCACACACAAAATTTGCTTTGCATACCAGATGTCTAAAACATGTTTGTGAACTTTACACTTCAATTTGATCTGTGGGTGGCAATTCTTTATTATTCCCTTTTGAATGTTAGAGGACTACATTTATTTACTTTTGTAATTTATTTATATATATTTGTGTAATTTACTTATATAATTTATATATATATCTATTTATTTTTGTTAAGCAAAGCTGGAGTGAGTAATAAAGGCTCTAGCTTTTACCCTGTAAGTAAATTTTGTATTACACATCCTGAGGAAGAAGGGCGAGATGGGGACATCCAGCTAAAATGCACATACATCTTTGCTGTCAGAGGTCATAAAAGGAGGGAGTAAAGTATCAACAATTACAGCTTCAGATGTGGTTTGACTACAGGATTCAGAACTGCCATTTCTTTTCCAGCCATGACATCCTGGAATCTCATTTGCTTTTTACTGAATTTAAAAAAAGTAATAATTTTCTGTTTAACAAAGTAGCTGTATTTTAGAAAGTTATTTCATATCATATTGCAAGTAAAGCAAAGAGGTAAATTACAGATCCTAAGTATTTTGTATTGCTAGGTGCCTGGTTTTCTGAGTTTGTGGTTTATTGACAGCAATACTTAAACAAAGGGTACATTCAAGCAAGGTATTCTGAAATCTGTACCTAGTTAAGATGCAATACAAACGCAGTAATCCTGAGAATAACGGGGGAAAAAAAAAAATTAGAGGGAAAAGGTCTCTGTGCTGGTTTCAAATAGCTGAGACCTTCAAGTGTATTAAGTTACACCTATCTGTGGGAAGAACAGGTAATAAAAATAACTAGGGCATTTTCCATCTTACACATTCTGTAATTTCTGAACAGCTGGAAGAAGAGTCTGAAACTTTTGAGCTAAGCAAAGAATATGAAGAATTAATAAAGCTAAAAAGAAGTGGTTCTATTCAGGCAAAGAACTTAAAAAGCAAGTTTGAAAAAATAGGACAACTGTCTCAAGAAGAAATACAGAAGAAGATTGAAGAAGAGCGAGCTAAGAGAAGAGCAATGGATGAAGAAATAAGAGAAAGAGAAGCTGAAAAATTTCAAGAGGTAAGTTGCATTGTGTGTGTGTTAATGATATACCCAGCTAGCACACTAATGATCCAGGAGGGGACAGTGCTGCTGCTTTCAGCAAAGTTTGCTGTATTTTCAAAATTTTCTCCCTTCTTTCCTGTTCCCTCCTTTGGATGCATGAGGGGGCCTCACCTCAGCATCCCTAAAGGAAACAGCACCAGTTTATTATCAGTCATCTGGTCAAGCAGAGATCTGGTTTTTTTTTTTGCTCAAAGTTCTCAATTCAGCATGGTAACAAGCTGAAACCTACCAGCCTGTGGGTTTGAAACATTCACGTTTGAGAATTAAGCATCACATGAATTGCTTCTCCTCCTGAACTCTAACTCATTCTCCACTCTATGAATTAAGAAAAAAGATCCAAACAAAACAGTTTGAAGATAGAGTCTTATCTTCTTCACTAATTTCTCAGGGTAGAGCAGAGAAGGATGTCTACTTATCTATGCTTCAGAGTGGAACCTCTCACATTTTTTCAGAGGGGAAAAACAAGAAATGAAGCTATCAGTCTAACCAGTAAATCAACACTATGCTCTATGACCCAAAACACTGATGTGAGCTTTCATGACATAATCATGTGGTAGTGCCAGTCAATAAGCCTGATCTGAGTCTCATTCTAAGGTTGTTATCCACAGCAGTCAGTCACTTCAGTATCAGCTCAAAGCCTATCTTTTGTTTTTGAGCTTTTAACGACTGACACTGCAATTATGTTTCTGTAAGGTCAACCTGCATTAGGAGTTGAAGCTACTATAATATCATGGCATGAAAGTCAAGTCACTAAGGTTTTACCATTGACACAAGATGTTATTTAACTTCTGTATGAAAATAAGTTTTCAGAAGTATTTTTCTACATAACTTTTTTGAAATTACTTCTGCAAGTATTTTGCCCTATCCCTGGGATAAATTGTTACGAGACTTGATCTCAAACCCAACATTAAACAAACTTCTGAGAAAAACAGGACTGGGTGGCTTTGCTCAGTTAAGAATTACTGCTCTACAATACTAGTTTTATTATCATACACATTTAAAAGGTAGTAAATCGTATAAATTTTTTTTTTTCCCAAGGATGAGGAGGTAGATGTGAGACCAGCCAAGAAATCTGAGGCTCCATTTACTCATAAAGTAAACATGAAAGCCCGTTTTGAGCAAATGGCAAGAGCCAGGGAAGAAGAGGAGCAGAGGAGAATTGAAGAACAGAAATTACTACGCATGCAGTTTGAACAAAAGGAAATTGATGCTGCGTTACAGAAGGTATAAATTAGAAAATACCTTTTCTTCAGTCCTAAGTGTCCTTTAACTTAGCATCCGATTACCACTGCTGGCACCACTGCCAAAGGTATAAAAGGAACATTATACTTAACAGCTGCTGTGAATTGCTGCAATAATGTAAAATTGCTTTTGGTGTTTTCACATATTCTTGA
Source organism: Strix aluco (assembly GCF_031877795.1). Taxonomy (NCBI): domain Eukaryota; kingdom Metazoa; phylum Chordata; class Aves; order Strigiformes; family Strigidae; genus Strix; species Strix aluco. The sequence continues at coordinate 13,947,733 of NC_133938.1, forward strand.
AGAGTATGAGAGAAATACTGCAAAGAAAGTTCATTGTATCCTTTTGAATAGTCTTAAAATGGAATCTGCATTCATGCCTGTATTTTACCCTGAGGTTCTGGCCTCATTAAAATCCATTTTACTGCCTGTTTCGTATCCAGATTCAGTGCATTATGTTATCTAGTGAGGACAGGTGTGGCATTTCCCCTGATTACAGAAACTATGTTTCTGAGAAAATACATATCACTAGCAGTCATACTGCTATTGCCACTTTCAATATTCTAAATCGACTTATTTTAAAACAGAAAAGGGAAGAAGAAGAAGAAGAAGAGGGAAGTATTATTAATGGTTCTACTTGCGAAGATGAGGAGGATCAAGCTCGATCTGGAGCTCCCTGGTTTAAGAAGTCACTGAAAAACACATCTGTTGTTGATGGCGAGCCAGTGAGATTTACAGTTAAAATTACTGGAGAACCAAAACCTGAAGTTACATGGTGGTTTGAGGGGGAAATGTTGCAGGACTCTGAGGACTATCAATATATTGAAAGAGGAGAAACCTATTGCCTTTACTTGCCAGAAACCTTCCCAGAAGATGAAGGGGAATATATGTGTAAAGCAGTCAACAACAGAGGCACATCTGCTAGCACCTGTATTCTCACCATTGAAAGTAAGAGTTAGCGTTTTAGTTTGCTTTAATTCTCAAATATTCTTCTTGCATCTTTCCTATTATGAAAATCTAATTATCTGTTTCTCTTAACCCTTTTATTTTCTAGCTGATGACTACTAATGCTCTACTTTAGCTGGAATCTTTCTTCCCCTCAAAACTTTCTTATTGCATCATCTCTTTCTCTGATGGGGTCAACTAAAGAAAGCAAGGATATGCATTGATTTGTCATTCCTGCATCAGATAAGAATAACCTTCAAATTGTGAGTGTACAGGTTTCTTGCTCAATACAAAAATTGGTATTGAAGGCTAAAAAGAAGGAATCAATGTATGAAAGATCAACTAAAGGAAAAAGCTGAATTATAATAGTACTCCCACATTTGAAGACCAACAGTTGTGTAACAGTATAAAGCTAAATACACAATCTGGAAACTGGTATAGTAGTATAAATCTATTGGGTATATTTTGCATGAACACTGAATATTTAAGCTGTTTTACTTTACTCTATCCCAGAGGCATTGAACTGGCAAAAGGAAATACTTATTGACGATTTTCAAAAACCCCAGTGTACTATTTTTAAAGAATAAAAGATTACGTAACTGCTCACTTTTGTTGTTTTGTTTCAAAGAGCATTAGTTCATTTTAAAATGGGCTTGCCTTTAAACTGTTATGCTTTTATCAATCTATGCAGTTGATAATCCAAAAGTAAAAACAACCTCAGCAAGGCTTGTAGTAGTCTTTTACAGTACAAACATTTGCTTGTAAAACTTATAAATTTTTCACTGCTTAAATGATACAGGAACAGTTGGTGACAAAATATGAGCCTATCATAGCTAAGTTGGTAGGAAGCAAGAAAAATATTTTCAGAAAGTGCCTGACTTCTCAATTTCTGTTCTCTCTTAATGCAATAAATTTACTGCTGCATCTCTGAACACTGTCTTCTTAAGGCTATTGTACTATTTTTCTCTAAGACCTCTTGGTATCAACACTAATGTCATTGTGCTAACACCATCTGAATTGTTCAGCTTAAGCTTCTGTAGGAGTAATTTTACAAACAATAGTCACAATTTAAATTAAAGAATGTGTATAAGCCTTCACATAAAGACAAGGTAAGCTGCAGCAAATTAGATTTATGCAGTCATTTCAAAAAGAAATCTTCCTGTGGTTGCATCTGCTGACTGCTCTTTGTACAGTTACCTATTGGAAGTCACTCTTTTGCCTCAATAAAATAGTTATAAGTTCAGAGCATCTTGGAAAAAATGGTAATAAGCTGCATGATGTTTTGAATTAATATTTATCCTAATAGCCATATAAATACATTTTACTTCATTCATGTGGGTGATGTTCATTCACAGAAGTACTAGCTGCTGCAATATCTTTCCTCTGAAACTAACAAAGGCAGGGATAGGAGCATAAAAAAGACAAAAACATTGCTATTATTATCCATCAGTTTACATTTATTGAGAAAAAACCATACAAAAAACATTATACAGTTAACGTGTACCCATATTACATACAATGTCAATGCAAGCTCAAAACCACATTTTTGTAAAGCATTCAATTTACCTCAAGTCCAAGCTGCATCTCCCTAAGACACTGTTCCCATCACAGTTGCCTTTTAAAGCCAATCTTCTTTTTACACACGGGTAGTTTCTGCAGAGAACACTTTTCTCAGGACGAAAAGGCATTTCACATGCACGCAAGAGAAATATTTGTGCATACATAAGAATTTTATAAGCTATTACTAGGGAAGAGGGAATCCTGTCAACTGTATGCTTTTCTGAAAAGCCCAGTCCTCCCTTCCTCCCCCCACTTCCAGAAAAAAGCAAAATAAAAAGCTTTTAGCATGCAATGGAAAACTTAAAAATTACTTTGGAAGAGAACAGGGGAGAGACAGTTTCTATCACCCAATAAAATACAACTAGTAAAAAGATGAAATATTTCAAGATAGGCTGTGCAAGTAGTGATCCTGTCTACCTGGACAACTGAAATAGATGACTCGCAATCACGCCAGACTGGAGATTATCTACCTGACATTTCATGTCCTGTTAAAGTATAGGCTGCAGAAAGGGACACAAAAATGCTTTTCCTATTTCAAACATTATGCTTCCTTTTTAAACTTTTTGTACTCTTCACATTCTACTTAATCTGTGGCACTCTAAGGGGGAGGGGACAAAAGCAGGGAACGTTTAAAGACACCTTTTGGGCAAGTTCATTACATTTCTGAGGAAGTCCAGTTATCTTTTTGGATCAGGGTAAGACCAATAATTTTCTGTTCTCCTAAGAACTATGAGTTTGGAGACAGAGTTGAAAAAATAAACACAAAATAGCATGCCTGTAAGCCCAGCAGTGAGAAAGCTGGAAGTCAGTACACCTCAAATGCTACACACAAGAACATCTCATCTTCCACACACTAGTAACATTCCAATAGACTGGCTTTTTCTTCTCTATCTCCTCCCACTGGCTAAATTTACAACTGAAAGACTGTTCAAGATATTTTAGGAACAACAGTTGAAGAAAAAAGTATCATCATGTAAAAGGAAGTGAACAAATGACTCACCCCAACACTAAATTCACAGTATCAAAATCCAAACGGTACACACCTAACCTTTTCTCACGTCAAAAATGAAGTTACATATTAAACTACAGATGAAATACTAAGTGGCTTGAGAAACTGAAGCACAACTATTTAGTTCAAAAATTCAATATATCTAAGCCTGGCTGTTTAGAAAAATACAAATTAAAATAGATGGTTTATATTATTAAATCACAGTTTAAAAAACTTAACATTATGGAACATTTATGGTCAAACAAATAATACTTTAAAGAATGAAAAGTGATCAAAACAAAAATTATACCCTACACCATTATGTATGGGATACATTTCAAATCTGTTATGTTTTTGCCAATTTTACCTTCTACATGGAGCCCTTCTATGGTCCATGCTCATCGGCTCACCAATGGCATACACTCAAAGGATTCCTCTTTACTGGTAGTAACTATCTCAGGACCTGATTCTATGAGCTATGATTTGGTGCTTGCAGCATCTTCAGCACTGTGTGTGAAAATGAAGGCAGTATTTTTGAATATTTTTCTTTGATGTACAGATAAGCAGGACTTTTGAAAGAGGAGCAGCACATTTTAGAAACAGAATAATCAACAAAAACCAAATAGATGCTGCTTTACTTCAAGCTAAAAAAACAAACCCAACAAAAACCAGAAACAAAAACCTGTACCAGACCATCTATAAGACATACAAACATTTTAAACTATCAAAAGATACAGCAATTCAGTTAAGGTATCAAGAAACAGGATACACTGACTGCTATATAGATAAAATTATTTGCTGTACTGTTAACATTTAATTGGTGCACATGCTTTTTCAGTTAAAACATACTAATCTCTGAAACTCCAGCATCTGTTTTCCTACCATGTCAAGTATGAAAAGCAAACTAAGTTATCCAAAAATTCCACTAACACACTAAAACTGTAAGACAAGTTATCAAGTTCAGTGATAACAACATGAAGTCATATTCTTTATACTTAGGTCTTACGGGTTTGAGTGGGAATAGTGCCCTATTATAAAAAACAGTTGTGAAGGCTGTTGACGTTTCTAACCAAAGTAATTCCTGCATATTTTAAAGGTTTTGATTCTTTAATTCCAACAATTAGCTATTTGAGGAAAAATAACAGAAATTACTTATTCTGATCAAGTTTAATTACTGCAATCTACTTGTCTTTCCTAAAAAAAGAGATATACATATTTACCTAGAAATATAAACAGTTGTTTAAAAACTTAAAAGACTTTCCACTGAAATGGAACCGTGAGTAACAATGCATCTGGGGAAGCAGCAGATTGCTTTTCAATACACAACCACAAAGATCTCACAGGGACAACATTAATGTACTGAAATATATTAATTTATATACTTCCTTAGGTTGTGCTTACCTGTTGCTTTTTTGCAGCAGAACCTAAGGTGGAAGGTCTGGGAAGGCACTGTGAAGTATAAATAATTGCACTGTTTGCAATTAATAAAGATTTTATACCTTAAATGAATCAAAATCAACAGCCTCCATTTTGTGAATGATAAAGAATCCAGTGAATTTAATTTTGCTCAGTTTAGTACATAATAAATGCACCATTCTATAAGGTTATCTACAAAATACCATGCAAAATACCTGAACTATTAAACTTTATACCCTACACTAAAGATAGCAAATACTGTCCTAACCTTTTTTAAGCTACCAGAATAATTCCTAATTTTAAAAGGGATAAAAATAATTCCTTCTATTGCTACAGCACAATACATACATTGCTAATTACCTGAATAAACTACTTCAATTTTCAAGCCTTAACTTTTAGTTCTCTGTGCAGCCACCCTAAAAAAATTTATTCTCAAAGCAACAATATGGTGTTCCAAAAGATAAAGCAAGTAACAGTTACAGATTTAAAACATACCTACATCACTATGTATCTGCAAACTATCTGAAGACAAAAGACAACTTCTGTCTAACAAGTGGTTCCAAAGACTTCAATGTTACGATATGCATACTTTAAAACACTGAATGATACAGCTGTCTTAGGAGTACTAATAAAAAAAACCTATTACTCAGATAAACAGAAACATGATTTTCTTTAGCTATTGCTAAACGTTTCAGGAATACTTACCCACAAAACTCATATTATGTGTATGTATATATATATGCAAACCTATGTTTCTGAATTAAGAAGCAATTATGATTTCCTAAGATATCAGCACTGTATTCCAACATAATAGTCACACAAGTATGGCATTTTCATTATGTGGAACATTGACAAAAAGATACTGTTGCAGTTCATCAATTTGTCATTCTGATGTACTTACAGTGCAATGCTCCTTGAAGGAACAATCAAGGATGATACACAGCACAGTCCTCCTCACCCCTATAGAGCTAGTTCTATACTGGCTGGATCAAACCTGCACTTCAACAGACAATGGCAAGACAGACTGTATTGCATGTAGTCTAATATATGCAAAGAGCCAATAAATATGCAAAGAGCAAACATAGGATTTCAAGAGAATCAGATTTTTAGTATGAGCATTAGAGCAACAAGAAGTTTCAAGTATATATAAAAAAAATAATCAATTGATTCAAATACTTGAGTATTTACAAAAACAGAAGTTATCTGCTCTGCAGGAAGTTCTCAACCACTCCCCATCACTCAAACAAAACAGCGTTTTAAGGACAGATGCAATTTTTGTAACTACTATGCATACCACATTGACTTTTCTACACTGAATTTTGAAGTGGACTACTTTAAACTGAAGGCTTAAGCACATTACACTTAAAATAAATTTTATAACTAGTCTGAAAAAATCCATAAAATAGTTATATGCAGGAACAGTTTTGAATTATTCAATTAAGAACAAGAGTTATCTGTTGTAACAGCTGCACAGGTCTGAAACAGTGGTCATGTATAAAAGGAAATTTCACTGTTAATGCAATGGAAGTATGCCAAAAGATCACCTTCTTAAACACATGCAGTTTTAATCAAATAGAAAGAAAATTAAGGTATCAAGATTACTGGTGCTAGGCAGCAAAATACAATGAATGAAAGAAATCCTCCATCTACAACTATTCTGCAAGAGGGGAAAAACATGCTAACAACAAGTTTTTAAACTCAACAAGGTTTCATGGGGGGAAAAAAAAAAAAATCTCATTTGTGTACAGGTACCTTGATTCAGCGTTGCAAATCAATCCTATAGTTCTTTATATACCCACATATCCAACTTACCGACACAGGAGGTTTCATATTATTTATTGTAAAGCACAAAACAGGCATTTTAAAAGTGATAAAGTATACATTGAAAAAGTACATTTATATCACAAAGCATTGACCACGTAATTGCAAATACATTTGCTGGAATGTGTACATCTACACTAATACTAAAAACAAACCATTTTTCATTTCTACACAGAAATATTACCTCCTATCAGTAGTGATAGATATTTTGTACATTTTCAAAAACACTATTTTTTTTAACCAAACAAAATTAAGATCTTCATCAAGGCGTCTGCATCCATACATTTAACAAAGGTTTTTTCCCCCACACAATGAAGCAAATACTGTATTGTCCACTTCTTATTATTGGCCCTGTGCAGAAGAGATACATAAGAGATACACAAAAAGTTAAAGAAAATCCTTTAAATCGAGCTAACTCAGGAGTGAAGCCTTTAAGAAAGAAAAATTGGTTAATGTAAATGGTGGTGGCTTCTTGCATGGTTTTCAAAACCCTGGGAGGAGAAAGTTTTTCTTTTTTCTTTAAAAAAAACAATCACCAAACATATGGATAGATACAGAACTGAAGTTATCAGGTAAACAAAGTCATCTATTAATTATTCTGATAGTTATTTCGCTAGAAAAAAAGATGCATACTCCAAAGGTAACAAAGCAGGAGACATGCAAAAAGATATCTACAACCACTGAAACGGAAGGCAGCCAAAAAACACTTAAACTTTATACCTGCGGTGCTGGAGGATGCTGTGGCATTCCCTGTGGACTTGTCTGGGCATAGTATGCTGCCTGCTGCCTGTAGTACTCAGCCCATGCTGCACTGTAATCTGGCTGACCACCTGGCGGAGCCCCAGCAGGGGCAGGAACTGCTTGACCTGCAAGTAATTAAAATTATATAGCTTTGTTGCTGCAATAGAAATGAGAAAATTTCAAAATCTCACCGCCTAAGAAACGTCACCTAGCTTCTTGCAGTATTCCTCCAAGGCTTCTGAATAATTTTGTGGCTGCTTTCCTTTTTACTTAATCACTCATCCTATTTATTATTTTAACGTAATGATTCCCATGTGAAGCAAAATTCAGGAACCGTAAGGACAGGTTTTTTCCCCATTTCTTGAATCATGTTCCAGAGCAAAAGTCTTTAAAGCCTGCTGACCTAAACTGATCTGAACAACTGGTAGCATTTAAATTAAAGTACAGGTCAACAGGCAAGATTACTTTTTGTAATCCACCTAGACTGACTTTATCTGATTGTACAGACTGCATTAATTAATTCACCAGATGACAATTCATTCAGTCCTCCAGCTTTGGCCTCCTTAATCCAATTGCTAAATTACTGCATATTGCATTTTTTCAAAAAGAGCATTCATTTTTGAAAACATTTACTCCACCACAGAATATAGTCCTGAAACTTGTTCCGATCTTTGCATAAGTTTCAATCCTCTAGAAATAACGGCGTGTACACACACATGCTCCCCCAAACTTACAGCTGAGACCTACCCATCCTTCCAACAAAATCAACTTGCAGCTTAGAAACTCTATAAAGGCGACAGATTAATACACAAGGCCTCTGGTGTATTAAAAAAAAAAAAATTTCAGCCAACTTTTTAGGACCTCCATTATGCTGTTCTTCCAAGGTAGGTTTGTTGCAGACATCTTTACTTCCTTTTTCCCTTCTCTTATTCCAGGAAGATAAACACACTCCACTTATTACCACTATCTGCTTTACAATTTTTTATCTCAAAGGTGCTTTTACAGTTAACACTGCAGAATGTTGCTGACTGTAAGGAGAACACCACACTCTATCCTCTATTTAGTCATCTGTCCTCACACTTGCATGTATCCAGACAGAAGGGTTTCATATGGAGTGCTTCATTTTAAGTTTCTTGAACTTCCAACAAAACTATTACCATTGTGACATGACATTTTTGTGATCTACATTCTTAAAGGGTTATTTTTTCAAATCAAAGTTTTACAATCAGAATTAGGATACTACTGAAAAGCCACCAGGAAAAAAAAAATCAACACAAAACATCACATCCAACCATACGACATCAAATAAATACAAACAAAATGCAAGCCTGCACCCTGTACATTTCCACATTTACCTAATCTTGTGTTCTCCTTTCAAGAAAAAAAGTGTAGTTTCCACAAGATGAGGCCTCAAAGTTCGTCAACCCTACCTGAAACCACCTCACCTTTTATTTGGATACAAGACCACTGAGCAACCTTCTGGGGAACACGAGTATCAAAGATTCTAATGAACTGTCTTCTAGGGTATCAGATAGAAGGTTGGGTTGTTTTGTTTTTAAAATACCTTTACATAGGAAATTCACATGAAGAATACCAGCTATCCACACTCTTCTTACATATGTGTATTCCCCCAATCCTCTCAAAAGCATTAAGTGTGAGCAGGAGATCTGAACATTTGGCAAACCACTATCCTGAATGTCTTCAGAATACAATCTTCCGCTTTCCAACCCTCTATATAACTTACATATAGTTTTTCCACTTACACTGTAGATATATTTAAAAAACATCTTCATCACTTTTTGGGTTGTACAGTAAAGCAATTATTTTCCTAGAAAAACTTAAATGTCCTCAAATCTTAAGAGCTGAAATCACATTTTACAATTTATACTTGCAATTTACCACAACTTACACTTTTGATCAATTATTTTAACCAAAATGATCTTTAATATGGTTATAAATTATCCCAGGATATACTTTTTGCAAGTTCCCTATTATCATGGTTTAAACCTGGCCAGCAGCCAAACACTACGCAGCTGCTTGCTCACCCTCCCCCACCCCGGGGAATAGGGAGAGAGTTGGAGAGGTAAGGGTAAGAAGACTCCTAAGGTTGAGATAAAAGCAGTTTAATAATTGAAATAATAATGATAATAGTAATAATAGAAATACGAACGAGTAATGCACGATGTGATTGCTCACCACCTGACTGACTGATGCCCAGCCTGTTCCCGGCTAGCGATCCCAGAAAAGAGAACCCTGAAACCACAATCCTGGAAGCCTGAGTGAGGTTCCTGGTCAACCCTTATCTATATGCTGAGCATGACATTGTATGATATGGAATCATTGGCCAATTTGGGTCCGTTGCTCTGGCTGTGCTGCCTCTGCGCATGGGCAGGACATGGGAAGTTGAAGAGTCCTTGATTTCTTAGCAACAACTAAAGGCATCAGTGTATTACCAACATTCTTCTCAAATCAAATCCCATACTGAATCCAAAACACAGAACTACTCTAGCTACTAAGGAGGACAAAAAATTAGCTCTATCCCAGCCAAAACCAAGACAACTATTAATTTATGAGATAATAACTCTACTTACAAATTATTTAGTTATGTCATAGCTGTCAGCACAGTTGAACGTCAAAGCTAAGGCATTTTTTGTGCATGATGACCCAAGAATGTTCTGACATTCAGCCAGCTATCCCAAGGCAATGTTGAAATTCAAATAATAAATGAAAATATAGGAAGTTTAACATCTACTCAAAGATGTCAAACTGGACTTCTGTCCTGAAATGGATTAGTAAAAATTTGAAGTATTTTAGCTGCATCGTTCCTCTACTAAGTACTGTAAGTAATTCTGAACCTACACATGGAATCCAGCAGTTTAGTCAAAATTTCCTTTCAGTGTACAGAAATGCACTGAAACGTACATGCTCATTAATATCCAGATTCAACTGTAACACAAACAAGACTGATAAACTACATACAGAGAAATACAAGAAACAGAGAATACCTCCCCCATTAAGGAAGGCTAAGAAAGAAAATGCCAGATGATTCTACAGTTCTTCCACTATTCAAATCATCATGGGTGATTCTAGTAAGAGAAAGCTGTTCTTTGTCCTCTTTCCTGCTGCAGTGGTAAGGAATCATTAAAGAACAGTTCCACTGTTTTATTATGGAATCCCTTAACTATAAAGCAAGCCCACAATATATTAGAATGACTTTAAATGATAAATTTACAGACTCCTGTGGAGACATATAGATCATTTACTAAAATACGACTTCATGTTTAGAGGGAACTCTTATCCTTGGGAGATTTTTTAGGGCCCAGTTACACAAATCTTTAATTCAGCTCTTGTACAGGAAAAATAAAAATACTATGTCTCCAAGATAACAGAGTCTACATATCTTCAAAAGCTAAACTACTGTCTTGTTACCTGGTAATACTAGAGGGAAATTTAAAACAAGTTTTCTGAATTTATGAAGTAGGGTACCAAATAGATGGTCTGGCTTACCTGTAAGATTCAGGTACAGTGGCTTACCAGTGTGCAAGAGTAATTTTGCTAGTTTATCAATCTTATTAGTAATTGTATTTGCTACTTAAAGCAATAGGCCCTGACTAAAACAAGAGTCTAAAAAAGGAGATGGGACTTTGCCACTATATTTGTGAGTTGGAAATGGTTATTTTCAAGTCACTGTTCTATACGCTTAAAAAAAAATTGGAAAGTATTCTCTGTGATTAGCCAAGTCCTACTGCACCAGTAGGAAGCCACTTTGGAAAACAATATTATGGTTTTGATGGGAATATTCAGAAGTGCTTTAGAGTTCTCAGATCACTCATACTTAAAGCATGGGAAAATCCAGAGCACCAATTGCAGTACCACATCCAACTTGTTCAGCTCAGTACTGTCACCCTTGCCACATGGATTATCAAAGTAATTTTCTTCAGCATCAAAACTAAAACTGCTTGGGCTCAGCAAGTCCCAAGTTTCAGTTCATTTCTGCAAAACAGCTGTTTGTGTAATTATCTGTACTGCCAAAAATCTAAAAGAAGAGTCAGAGAGTGAGTGACTAATGCCTGCCTTCTCCCTTCCACACAGGTTGATGGGGACAGAAGCATTACAGTACTGTAGGAATCACTAACAGTAGCAGCTGTACGTAAGAGCCTGGAGATCACAGGAACTTGGCTGATGGACAGCCTTCCTTGTTTGTCGTCTTAACACTGTTAAGGAGGCAGGGAAAAACACCTCCATTTAGTACTAAAATCAACTCTATGTTAATTCTCTGCCCTTCAACTTCACTTGGTCAGTTCTTCCTCTTTTCTAAGTGGATCTTATAAAATGGTATTTTCCATATAAAGATTTTTAACATGCTGAAGAAACAAAAAGTTCTCATGATTTACACAGTCAAGTTACACAGGTCCAGATATCCAAAGTACTCCTTCCAGCAAAGAACTCAGCTTGAACTAGAAAAAGAAATGAAGATCAGAACTGCCCTTCTGTTTTTCCTCTTATCTGACTGTTGTCTTGGGATTTTTTCATTTTGCATTGTAAGAGCAATTCTTTCCATCTTCCAGCGTCTATCTTTTTTTGGGTTCACACTCCTCTTTGGACTTGCGCCCACACAAACTCTATCCCAACACCTGAAACTACCTGTTATTTAATTAGAGCAAATTCAAGACTAGTGCAACCCAGACTTTGCCTTCCAGAGACAGAAAATCGGAAGATGGCAGAGTCAAGCCAAATTACATTATTCTTAAAAAGGCAGTGAAAAACCCCACAACTTTGCATTGAAGAATGTGAGCTGAACCAACAGAGACAGTAAATTGGAAAAAAAGTAGTTAAATGAAACAGGAAGAGGAAAAATGGAAAGGCCCATCACATCTTAAAAATCACGTGTTTGGGAATTCTGTTGCAATTTTCTTAGTCTGATACACAATTCTTGAAGTAAATCATCATTATATATTTTCTGTTTCATTTCATTGCTTATGCTATGCCAAAATAAAAAAGAATAAAGGTAGTTATGTCTTGTCAAATAATTTGAGATCAACCTGACAGAATGTTTAGGATGAATTAAACACACTATTAATCTTAACTCCAAATGCTTTTTAATATTCCAGGAGAAAACAATGCAGTTGAAAGAGTGCAAAAATCTCAAAACCTCCCACCCAAACAAACAGAAATATCCAAACTAGATGCTGCTGTATGTATGGTCAAACAGAGGCATCAGGGAAGCACTGGCACTCATAAGCCCGCTAGTCCTCAGTATACAAACCTACATCAACTGCAATATCCACGGGACAACACTGTGGACAAAACACTGACCTGCAAGATATTCCCATGATTTAAAAGATAACAGCACCTTCTGCCAATGCATCAAGACCACATACTCCTTCCTTATTCAGCAAATGATGAAATCATCAACTTAAACAAATACATTTTAGTTTTATAAGCCAGCTCAAGCAAAGTATTTTGAAAGAGCAACAACATATAACCTGCAGTTTAAACAGAGCTCTTAAGCTCTGCAAATCAAATACTATTTAAAAAAGGGCACAGTATAAATGAAAGCTAGTTACGATGCTTTAATAACCTGGAACAGAGAAAACAAGTTACAAGAAAAAAAATAAAATGTATCTGTAATCTTAAGAGCATCAGGAAACAAATACCGAACAAGACAAACAACAGCTTCATAAAGTTAATCAAAGTTGAACTGCAATACTTAAAAAATACCCTTTTAAAATATACTTAAGAATACTCAGATTTAAGTATTTAAAAGATGTTGTTTCCCAGTGATCAAATATAGACATCACATTAGGTATGAAGTATTTCTACAAAGCTAACTACTAGCATAAGTACCAGTAAATGCCCTAAAACACAACATGAATTTTTAAGTCCATTGTTCTGCAGGGTTCAAGGCCCCTAGAGCAGGATATGTTTCCAAACACATGACTGTGCATTTTCATTTTTTGGGTGTAAAAAACCCCATCTCAAATCAGACACGCAAGTCTCCTAAAACACTCTACTATGCAACAGAAAAACACATGCACACGTACCCATTTTTTTGTAGTACTCCTCCCAGGCCTTCGTATAGTCAACCTGCCCTGCTGGTGCTGGATTTGGCTGATCTCCTGAATTACATTAAAAAGTCAAAACTATTGGGTTTTGTTTCATACATAACACAATTTACAAATAATCAGTTGGAACTTTTCAGTAACAATCCCAAGTAACATCACTGAAATCTGACACTATAAACCTATGTGGTACAAGCTACTACAAATATAAGCAATTACTAAAAGACACCACAAAGAAACAGAGCATTCTTTAAAGCGTTCAGCATCTTTTCAAGATTCAGGAAATGCACACCAGTCACAGTACAAAATTTGAGTGGTAAGCCTCATCCAGGCACAACAATTACACTAGTACAACTAAATGTTACAACCATAATTGTTCTAAAACCACTGGAAGTGATGCAACTGTTTAAGCAAATGACAGCAGTTTGGCTCATTCCAGATTTACATACGACTGACTGCACTATGTAGGCATAATTAAGTCAACCCCAGTTGCAGCAAATTCTCTTTGGAGTATATAAGATAAATACATTACCCTCATTACTGCTGAAATTAAAAAAAGTGATGTTGAAGGCCATCAGCACGTTTTCCAAGAAAACCAGCTACCTTACAATAAAATTACCCAATATATGAAGACAACAATAAAAAAAACAATGAGACATCTACACCACCAGCAATGAAAAATGAATCCATTTTACTAAACAGATACCTTGTCCATTAGTTTGGGTTGTAGCTGGTCCACCAGGAGGGGCTGCAGGTGGTGGCTGTGCTTGCTGCTGATAGTAGTGAGCATAATAAGCTGCCCACGCTGCTGAGTTGGGATCTGTTCCTGGCTTACCTATGAAAACAAACCAAGCATTTATAAAAGTAGTATGAACAGAATGCTGTCCCCTAAGTTAACCCTGTCCTAAGCACTTATATTTTCCTCCAAAGAAAAATCCATCTGAACAAAGTAACCACGTACATCCTGTAAGTACCTTTTCTTTCTAGCACAAACTTTTGGTCAGGTTTCAGACAAGTGTATTGTACAAACTATTCTTTCAGAGAGAAACCTCACTACTACAATGTCATTTATTAATTTTTAAATGTGATGAACAGAAGAGGATTTTCAAATTAATTTAACAGTCATGTTACTAAATGGTAGCAACAACGAATCATTCTAGCACCAAACAACATCAGAGGTTTTACTTTTGTTACAACCTCACACTAATGACACTGACACAGGTGGAGGAGGCATGTCAAATACATATTTCTGAAATAGAAGACGACAGATCTTACTAGGTGTTTGCAATGCTTGTCAATTAAACTTTAAGGTAAAATACAGAAACACATAGTACTCTACAAACATGAAACCCAACATATGGCTATAAAGCATGACTATCTACTTACAGCTTTTTAGTATAACAAATAATAGCAACATTTGTATCTTCAGCAGCTATCTCCATGCTTCCCTTATTTTTAACTACATCTAGGCAGGCCAACAATGCTGCTTCCTAGAGCCTTATCTCTCTGTTTTTCACATACAGACTTTAGGAATGGCTTATTTTTCCTGAATCACAGTGATTTATTACATTACCAAATTGGCAATCCACAAAAACTGCAAATTTACTGTTAGAGAACATAATGCTCTGTAACACAACCAGCGTCCTTTGACATGATTTGCATCCTTAAAAAATAAAAACATCTGCAAATAAATGCAGCCAACTGAGGAGAGAACTTCACATAAGGACATAGACACAACAGATATTTTAGAATAACTACACATGGGAATGGAAATATATTCCCCCCAACAAAAAATAGGGAAGGTAGTGAGTGACTAATGGAAGAGAAAGAATAAATCCACCGGAAAAGGCATTCAGGGAGAAGAAATCCACAACACAACAAATTTCTTGCAGTATTTCATTTAGCATTAAAGTCAGATGAAACCACTTGAAATGTACACAGTAGTATCAGCATACAGTCAACAATGTAAACACGCTGCTTGCTTCATTTTAAAATTACACTGCTTCCACCAGCAACAGTGGATTTAAACTAACATGTACTGTATTCTAAGGTTACCTTCAAATATCAAATAAGCCATTACTCGGTTTCCCCCCTCATTCCCATTAGTAGCTACTTCTCTAGAATAGAACACCACAGAGGAGGATTCATTAAATTTCCAAAGAAATCTGACTGTAGTAACTAGCTCCACTCTCACGTGACAAGAGGCAAGCATGGTTCTGGAGAAAGCACCTCTGAAAAAGATACTAAAATAACCCATTTGTTACACTGAAATGAGCAACTGAGTGGAAAACTGTACAAAACTCATCCAAATAAATGCTAATCGAAAGAAACACCAACTTCCAGCTGCATGTAGGAAAACTTGAGATTTTTAAGAGAAGTATTTACCCAAAAAATGGTTATAAAACCATCATCAAGATGACATCAAGGTACTTGCCATTTTTCTTACAGATATTTATGTAGATAAATTACTTTATAAAAAAAGGTGGTATGAAAAAAGCTGTAACATTTCAGCAGTGGCTTTGGATTAAATGACACTTTTTAGTATGCTGAAGCTTTAAGTCAAGTCCCTTTGAAACATTTTACTTTTAAATAATGACAATAGGCATTTTTAAAATAATAAACTGAATGCATGCAGAGCTACCTTCTATAAGTTTCAGAACTGAAACCAGAGATGGCTCTTTGCCAAGAAAGGATGTATAAAAGACTTGAACATAAACAGAACTCTCTGTAGATTCTAACATCCTCCAAAGCCCTCTCCTATTTCACTAACAGAACTTGTGTCAGGACCAGTGGATATCAGAAAATATTTATTCCGTTTATAACAAAAATAAAATTGAGATCTTTTGGCTGAAGTTCTCAAGAAGCTCTACCTCAAACAAATGAGGTACAAGTGACTCAAGCATCTAGCCTTACCATACCTTCTGTGACTGCAGTTCCATTTCCCCATATGCTCTAGTCCAACCAAAGGATATAAATTAAAGAAAAGCAGGATACTACAACTTTGGGAAGTCGTAATTAAGTAAAAACTTCCGGTCTTGACAAAGATGAACAGAAACAGAAGAAACAGATTCTACAAAGATGGGTTTCAGAAGAAAATACAATACTATTACAAGCAAAGGCTCAAAATCCACAATCCTAATTAGTTTTACTGTATTAACAGCATTCAACAGAAATTTTATCCCTCAAAAAAGACTGAACAAAATCTATTTGTATCAAGACGCTGAGAATCAATCCTCACATAGGTCAACAAAAGCTAGAAATATATAGCATAAACTGTGCAAAGTCAGGATCAGTGAGATTGTAAGGGGCACTGCTCAAAATAAAATACAAAGTCACTGCCTATTACAGAAAGAAAACATCCTCATTGAAGAAATTTATGTAAAAACATCTGTTGTAAGAAAAATGAACTGATTTGCACGCAATCAGTTAACGAAGAGTCTTGCAAAAATTATAATAAATTGGAATGCAGTATCAATAACATTTAGTAAAGAGTATATTCCAACTGTAACAACTAAATTTCAACATCTCACAAGCCACATGTGGGAAGCACAAAACATACGTAAACTGACAATCAGTAAAGAAAAGCCTGAACAGGAGCTCTATTAGATTTACCAGTGCAACACTCACGAACTTTGGAATGTGCGTACTTGTAAGGACAAAATAGATGTACTCAAAGTATATCCACACTACAGTACAACTGTGACATTTCTTACCTGGATCTGGTGGATTTGGTGGCTGCCAGTGTGGATAAGCATTTCCCCATCCCTGTGGAGCATATGGAGCTGGAGGACCACTACAAAAGATCAAGTCATGCATATACAGTGAAAGCCAGTCCCAGGGTCACCCTACAAAAAAGGAAGGTAGATGAAGCAGTACTTACTGAGGTGCAGGGCCAGGAGGCCCTGGATTATAAGGAGCTGGGTTATATGGTCCCATGGGAGCACCAGGACCTGGTGGCCCAGGAGGTCCATGTGGGCCAGGAACAACACCATGGGGTCCATGGGGAACAGGTGGACCCAATGGATTTACTGGACCCTGTAACAAGAGTAGCACACAGACAAAAATAAATCTTGAAGTTCCCCATTTTCCAGCAGTTTAGAAGCATAAATCTGAACACTAAGAATATCATCTAAAAGGTTTGATTGTTTTTAAAGACGGACATTTCCCTGGAGAGAACAGTCTTTTTGAAGATTAATTAGGCTTATGGCTAGTTAAAGAAGAGAGCTAAAAGCAGCCACAGTAGTAACTGCAACTAAAAAGCTGCATTTATTTCAGTTCTTTCTTGAAGAAATAAGAATTATACCAGTAAAAATGGATTTTTCCACAAGTTCCATTAAAAAAACCCCACAAGCTAAACCAAGACTATCAGTGTTTTAAAATAAACTGGTACAGCTAATTAAATCTGTCTGTACAATCAGGTACAAAAAACAGGCAGTAAATCTGATTACATGCATACACATGCAAACAAAACACTCAAAGAGTGTAAGCTTGGATTGAAAGTCTACTTAAACATACTGAGACTGAAAAACTAAACACAGTTTAGGAGCTTTAAGAATATCAAGGATATCTTTGAAATAGTAAAATTTTTCATTATGCAGAAAGTGGGCATCTTCAAGAACACATCATTAAAAAATACACTGTACTACACTGAAGCAAGCAACCATTTCTTTCCATTTCAAGTTTTTGCTTCTTTTGGTGCATCATGTTTGTACTACTTTAAACTCAGATTACCATTTACTATTATCAATTTATTATACACTTAAGTAATTTGGAAGTGAAATGGAAAAAAAGTCTCCACAAAGGAGTCTCGCTTCCTATTCTAGTAGTAAACCAAGTAATAGTTATACACTCACTCCAATCTTCTCTTCTATAAGTTGTCGTGCATAATCTATTTGCTGGGGTGTTCCACGGATAGTAAACATCTTCATGTTTGGATCCGCGTTAGGTGGAGGATTCCGTTGAAGTTCTATTCTAGCACCAGACTGCTGGCTTATACTTTTAATAGTTTCACCACCTACAATGCAACATACAGCTTTTATGACATGCAATAAAGCAAAAATACTAAGATTCAAATCAGAGAAAGTCAACTGCATGGGAGCTGAAGATAAAGAAGTAGAAAGATACCTATCCTTATGAGCCATACAAGAACATTCTAACAACAAGTAAAAAAAGTCTTCAGCATAGTACAGAGCTTTGATTGCAATGAACTAGTAAAAGTGTTTTTTAAAGACCACAATGTCATTACTCAGAAAGAACAGCAAAAAATTCCTACAACATTGTCGTGGTTTTTTTCCATTTATGTAAAGATGTAAGATTAGACATGAACAACAACAGATACCCACAGTTATCAATAAATGCAGCCTTAAAGCATAACCTCCCTATGAAGCAGCAGGCAAGCACAGATGACAAAAAACACCACCCAGAAGCTGACCAGATGGTAAAGTCCACATTTTTTGCAGTACACTAAAACCAGAAAGTTAAATCCCCTAAACTAGTTCCTCTTCTTATAGGATCCTGAGAAGTTACTTATATCATTAGCAGGCACAAAGTTTTCAAAATATGGATCATTTGGCATTTAAAAAACCCCAACAAAATATATCAATCCAGGTCAAGAACTGAACTATGTCAGCCTATTTGTTGTGTCTGAAAAACACATTACAAACAAAAGATTAAGTGTTTCATTTAGAAGCATACAGTAAATTATTTGTAAAACAAAATTCTTTGAGAAGTAATTATTTTAATAAACACACACAGAAGAAATTGTTACAGGATTCCACTGTAAAAGATCTTCACTGGAATATGTGAAAATTAGTTTTAAGAGTGAGTTACAGATGCAGTAACACTAGGCTAATCAAGCAGTATCAAATGCAAGTTAATTATAAGATACATTCTCTAAGAATCTACCAAACACTACCAATGTAACTCAGTACTTATTACTTTAAAAAAAATGGGTTAGATAAATTGATTGGTTCTTCACTCTTAAACTACTGCAGTATGTGTTTTGGTAAGGAAAATCTGAAAAGAATATTAGGAGTGTTACGATTTAGCAGCATTACGGTGCTCTACCGTACATGAAAACATTCGCAAAGGCTTCCCTTGAAACATCTCTCTAGTATGGCTATTTGTACAAATAGAAAAGCTAAGAGCTTTTTTAACTACATATAGATACACATATATATAAGATATATTGCCTTTGCCAATGATTAATCCAGTTTTGCCAGTGGGAACAATAAAATTGAATTCCTGTAATCCACCAGGAGGCCCCATGTTCCAGTTGCCTTGGCCTCTACCCCTTCCTCGACCACCAGGTCCTGGTCCACCAGGGTTACCAGCCTAAAACGAAAAAGCAAAAAATTAGCATGTTCTACAAAAATTACTGCAAACAAACTATTAATACCATCTGGTTACATCACATAACTTATTAAGAAAAAACTGATTTACTACTCAAATAGTTTTGATAGTTTAAGTAGTATCTTTTCCAGAAGACCTAAATTACATTTTAGAAGATGTTCTGTACAACTCTGCATATGAAAGATGAAGAAGGAAAGGATATAGAAGAAAGCAGAAAGTTTCACATGCACAAAGATATAATTTCTGTGTGCCTTCTGTAAATGCAGTGGGGTGGCTCATCTAACAATAAGCATTTGAACCATCTTTTAAACACCCATTACAACCCAAAATGACAACGTATCAGCTATTAATACAAGGCAACAGAAGCAGCAGCTCAAACCAGCCAGATCAAGAACTGCCATGACTTTGAATCAGTATTATCATGATCATCCTTAAACTTATAAAACTGTAACTGTAAAAGCAAAAACATTCATATTCCAGACTGAACTTTGAAGTAGATTCAAATGGCATTATTTTCTTTAGTTACACACTCATTTTAAAATTTTTAAGTCTTTCCAAAAGTCAGGCAGGAGATTTTAAATGGTAAACAACATAGTACCCAACCTGAACACTTCGAAGGAGATCTGTAATAATTTCTGCAGCATGCTGACATCTGTCAGGAGGCCCTGTGATTTGGGCTATTCTATCTGGAGTTGTTCCATCATCTGGAATAAAAATGAACTATTCCAGTATATGTAATCCAGTAAATTTACAATCACTTCACAGAAACTTATGGACATACCACCTACCTGGCTTAAATTGGATCCTAACACCAGCATCATTCTGTATCTTTTTTATCATCTCTCCATTTCTTCCAATTACAATACCTACAGCAAATCGTGGTATTGGAACCTTAAAGAGAAACAAAAATTTCAAGATGTCGAGGATGCAAATATTTCTACCAAATTCACACAATTAAAGGGTCACATATTAGAATGGTAAACTAGGGTCAGCCCAATGCCACTTGAGGCTTTCTGAAGTGTGAATTTTTTAATATCAAGTCACAAGCCTAGCAAGTACTGGATGAAAGTATCAAAAAGAAAGACACCCTATGCACTACAAGTTCTCATAGTGGCAGCAATTTCAGTGGATATTATGCTTCTCAAAGAACAAAAGTTGTAACAGGCCTAAAATGTGGGTTGTAGCAGATGAAACTACCAACCTCACCTATGATGAACAGTTACAAGCTCATGACTTGCATAATAGGTGGACTTAAATATCCTTCTGCAAAGGCCAAACTCCAATTTCTATAATGACATTATATACTTAGCCATAAAACTTACTTATTTGATAAAAATCTCCAGCTAGCTGAAACTGTTCAGAACTGCTGGTAATTTAAAGTGAATGCTGCACACCATTTAAAGTCATAATTTCAGCAACCAACAAGTAATACTTACAAGCCACAACCACTTTTGGAATCTGGTTAAGAGCTTTCAGTGGTATAACCCAGTTTAACAATTTAACGTGAACATCTCAAAATACAGTGAACAAGTTTTTCAACCATGCTTACGTCTATCCCTTCATTTCCTCCTATTCTTGACCCATATTCGTTGCGCACCTCTCTAAAGCCACCTTGATCACGAATTAACTCCAGCA
This sequence comes from Strix aluco, assembly GCF_031877795.1. Lineage (NCBI taxonomy): Eukaryota > Metazoa > Chordata > Aves > Strigiformes > Strigidae > Strix > Strix aluco. The sequence goes on from NC_133938.1 coordinate 13,968,949, forward strand.
CCATTTCCTTGGCTTGCTAAAAAAAGAATACAAGTTATTTAGGTACTGCAACATCAGAACAGATCTAAAAATGCTCTGAATTATGAAGGATTCCTTACTTGAACTTTATAAGGGTCTCCAGTTATCCTAAGGGGCTTGTCTGCACCAGTGTTCTGTGGACCGTCTTGAATCATGACCATTTTCACACCTGCCCGCTCCTATTTGACAACAGGGATGTCAATATCCACTCAAATCCAGATTCAATATTATCACGTTTAAAAGAAGATACACGTATACCTGTAATTGTTTAATTGTCTCTCCACCTTTTCCAATAACTAATCCCGCTTTACTTGCTGGAATCATAATTTCTTGGACTGCATTTCCAGGTCCATCACCATGATGAAAGCCAGGTGCAGGTCTTCCCTTTTCAACTATCTGATCAAGTAGTCTTTTTGCTGATCTGTGAAGGAACATACACATTCCTAAGTACACTTATTCCTACAAGCATCACTTGCCCACACCTATTCTGCTTGGAAATTTTTATTTTTTTTAATTTGAAAAGTTTCTGCAGAGGAAATATAATTACTATCACTAAGAAATATGAGGCAAACTCAGTAAAACTGTAACAGTAACTTAAGAAACTAATCGCAAGATAATGTGGTAGACCTAAAACCACCTCAATGTCAGAATACAAAAAGTGGCTCTTTACCAAACACACATAAGTAAAAGTTACCTCCTCAAACATGACCATCACCCCTGAATACAGTTACACTGATCAGACCTTAATTCAGAACAAAAAACCTTGTCCTTTAAAATGTAAAAAAAAAAACCCAAACTGTGTTCATTAGAAGTTTTGAAATTGTTACAATTTACCTCTTCTAGTGCATTTATGAAAAAAATTTCAGAGAAAGCTTTTCTAACTTTGCTTAATTCCAGTAGTAATTCAGGTAACCTCTCATTTGACAGTAATTTTTCTTCAATCTACTAACAGCCAATCTTAAGGTAGATCTATTTTATGTTAAGTTTTATGAAAAGGCAAAAAATCCCAGACTGTAAGATAAACCTAGCTTTAACACCATGGTATCTGTTGCATGATTCAGCATGCAAAGTAAGGACACCTGTACTTCTAACCATTACCAGGATAGTGGACAAAAGCAAGTATGTATTCACCACACATGTAAGTCAGCTGCAATCAGAGTAAAATCATGATTACAGTACTAACATCAGTTAAAAACTCTTCCCTCTAATATGTGAGCAGAGTAAACTATAATTAGAAAGAAAATTCCCATAAAGGAATGGCTTCATGAACAGCAGCTTGCTTGGCTGCAACATAAGAGGAGAATGCCATACTACCTTCCCGAAGGAAAACATGTAGCTGCAGGCCTTACCTGCAAACATGAAGCGGGAGCAGCTAACATAAATGAGAGAATACCAAATATACTACTACACTTAAGATCTGCTCTGAAGATGGACTTTGAGTAACTCCTACTCTTACACATAACCGATTTGCCACTTTTTCCCTGTGATCTTCCTAGTTATGGTTACCAGTTTGCTTTCAGCATACATTTCTTTTTAGTATACATTCCCACACCTCATTCTCAAGCTGAAATCAGTGCATAGTTAGAGAAGTATTATTTACAACAAGATTTGCACTTGAAAAAGTTCAAGTTCCATACTTTTGTCTTGGAAAATTCCAAGTATGCTGAGGGATCTACATACATTTAATTGTCACCAGACTGCCTCTTCAATAGAGGAAAACTGTAATATTATAAACGTACTGTCTAGATATTATATTTAGATCTAAAAAAAATGAAGCGTATTGCACAGTTATATATGAACACATGGAATTTGTTTTACTTACTGAACAGACTCTGGTGTTCCAGTTAGCATACACGATCTTTCAGGCAAGCCTCCACTATCTATGGTCAAAAACCAAAACCAATTTAGCAGTAATGTTAAGTAAGAGAGAGATTATGAAATTAAACATAATATGCAAATTACTGGAACTTCACTGAAGTAGAATAATCAGTGTATCACAACATTTTGCATTTCTTCAGACTGCGATAATCGCAATTACACAAAACATTAAAATGTACCTTAAATGAAGGTTCAGGCAATTAGAAGCAATGATTAGCCTTCTGAACTGTCTACCAAAAACCGTCACCAAAATAAACAAACTAAAAAAACCCACAAGAAGTTACCTGGTGCAATCTGTATTTTACAGCCAGACTCTTGCTGTATGCGTGAGATCTGCTCTCCACCTCTGCCAATTACTTCAAGAAAGAAAATATAGAAAGATTATTTGCATGAACAGCATCTGCTAACATCCCTCACTCCAACACCACATCCATACTACTTACTGAATCCAACCATCCCATCTGGAACTTTGTACTCCTCTGTCATCACAGACCTACAGAGAATGTTAAATCAAACAAAAGACAATGACCATCCAGAGACCAAATTGGCATTAAGATTATATATATTCTTCCATTAAAGAAAGCTAGTGCCCCCACTACCACACTGGCTTACTTGCCTCCCATTAACTTCAGAAGTCATTATGCAAGCTCAGTACTAAGTAAACTGACAATATACAAAAGCGACCACAACAAGTTCAAGTATCATATGATTTAATCTATGTTTTCCTTCATCCTCTTTACTATGAAGAGATGCGGGGTACAGAAAAAGCCAGTGTAGCATTTTAAGTTTCATCTGTATATTGATCAAAGTATGCTGAAAATACACAAATTTCAGCATCTCATCTACCAAAACCAGCCAAAGCGTAATAGTTGGATGGGGTTGTTTAGGGAGGAAATGAGCAGAGAAAACTACTATTGTAGCAAATACAGCTGACTGAGCAATATGCTGTGTTAAATCTGTTTCTTTTTAAAAAATCTGTTTTCCTTTTTGTTTACAGGATAGTGTCAACCCCTTCCCCTTCAGATCTGCTTCTAACTTCTGGTTATGCTACCTACACTCAAGTAGTAAAAAAGAGCAATGCATTTTCCTTTTACTAAGCTTGATGCACAGTTTAGGCTGCAAAAACGAAGAGGGAGACAGCAATGTAGATGCATTTTAAGTGTTTGGCTTGGGACTTGCTGAAGCTAAATTTCAACAGATCACACAAATACAAAACAATTGCTTTATGCATGGATATCACTTTTTCAGAAAAATTTCTTGAAACTGCTTTCTTTCAGTAAAAAGGAAAACTCTACTGAAGATGTAATGTAACTCCTACCTTTGTTGTTGATGCATCGGTGGTAGCTGGTTTCCAAAAGCTATAAACAAATAGTTAAAATTAAATTTAAAACAAGTAGTATAATTTACAACTAAGCTTCTCCTTTGATAATAAAACTTAATTATATCCTTAATTTTTTCCAAGTTGAAGTTTAAAGTGTTATCAAGAGGTTTAAAAACAGCTAAAAAGATTCTCAACTGTTGCTAACAACATCGTGAGTTTTAAAAAGCAGACCCACAGTGCTTCAAGGAAGTAAAACGTAACCCCCCAGTCATTCTTTTGATCTTACTGATTCAAGTATCACCTACCAGAACACTGTTTCAAATTCTTGTTCTGATAATGTTACACTTGTTTAGGGTTTTTTTGGCAACAAAATAAAAATTACTTACAGTCATTCTGAGGAGCAACTTTCTTAGCATCTGGTTGATCTGCAAAATTAAGATTTTTTTAATTTTTTTGCCAAGAAATTCAAGAAGTGTTTACACCTTTTAGTGTGAATTGTAACTTTCCAGTGTATTTTAGTCCCCCTTTTCCTTTTTTTTTCCTTTTCTTTCTTTTTTTTTTTTTTCCTCCATTTTCAGGGAGTTGATCATCTGAATAAAAGAAAGAATCTCACGAACACTCAGCACTTGGTTAGTATAGCTGAAAAGATGTTAGGTTTTTCCATGTATCTATTCAGTAGTTTAACAAAAGGCAGTTTTCAGAACACACTGTAGATTGCTCATAGATACCCAGTCACTGAAACTTAACTAAGACAAGGAACAAAGTTTAGCTCTGTTGGTTGCTCAAGCTAATGATGCTTCTATAGTAAAAAAGAAAAAAAAAATCAAATCCATACAAAAATCAACAATGATTTAAAGAAAAAAATTTCTGACAATGACCACAAATCTAGATCAAACATCTGAAAATACAACAGTATCACATGGCAATGCAATCTCAATCTGAATGTCGGTATGAAATTCCTATCCAAATATCAAGCATTTCATAGCATAAAACTTCAAAAAAAAGCAGAGTCAAAGCAACTACATCACTACCATCCAAATCCTCTCTGTACAGTAAAGGAATAAAAGGCATAATTAACCTCTATCTGAAAAGATAGACTTCAGATGCTTCCTTCCCACCCCAAAATAAAGGTTATATGAACAACCATAATTTATGTGCAGCAAAAACTCAAGACACATATTCCAAGAAATATTTGTGTCAATCCAGAAAGATCCACTAGTTTATGTCATGTTTACATACTAAACACAGGTAATAAATAAAAATTCCTGCCTTTAAAAGGAGAGGGCATTCCCTCCCAGTGTGTTGTACTGCTCGGACTTGTCCAAGAGCCATCTACACATAAAATAAAAAGAATACATTACATATATCATCTGAAGCATCATTAGCTCATTTTTGTATATTAAAAACCTCACCGTTAATAGGAAAAAAAAAACTTTATTACAGGACACAAGAACTCCTGATATAAAGCCTTAGTTACATTCTGTAGACTGAGTTTCAATCCTCTTAAAGAAAAAAAGGCATTGCTCTTTTGTGAGACCTATGAGAACATTTCAACAAGCTCAGAGATTTCTTTCCACAATTTAGCCAGGATTTTGTGTGTATATTATACGTATCAAACCCTGTTAAGTTCAAACTGGCTGCTTAGTAAGAGACAGAAGACGACACACACACATTTCAGGAGAAAACTTTACTGCAGTATAAGGCAAATCCAAAAAGCTGCAAGAAGTTAGAAGATTTAAGTATGATCTTATCAGGGTTCACACATGCTACATACTTAAATATCAGACTAAGCAAAAGTGTCTACAAGGTAGAAAATTTATTTTCCTTTTTTTAAAGTCCTATGCTTTTACAATGAAATGCATTAATACTTTTATTTGAAAATGTGCAGTAATAAAGTATATGAAACAATCGAATTTAAGGAGTGAGCACTTCCCACCCTAATTGTAATTTACAAACTGTATCAGTCCTACTCAACAAGAGGCTTAAATGACATACCTGTGTAAGCATTTCTCAACCACGAATTTATCTGCCCCCCTCCCCGGCATACCTTTTCCTCTTCACAGCACTTAAACCACATTTAAAATATTTTAAAACAGGCTTACATTCAGTTCAGGTTAGAGCACAATGGTTTAAAACAATTTCCCCATTAAACTGAAAATGAAAACACATGTCATGATCTATAAAGGGAACAAAATGTTTTTATGCTGTGCTATGGAAAACAAAAACAACCCACAAACAAAAAAACCACCTGCAATCTTTCTGGCACCGTGGCCATACTCAACAAAAATAAATGCAACAGTAACGAGTGCATACCTCCATCCTCAAGAGGTCTTTTTTGTCCTCCGTAACCGTAGTCGTTTGAATTCATTGATGTGCCAGCATCTCCTCCAATTTTTGCTGCAATCTAAACAAAAGGCAAGTAAAGGCAAGTAGAAATAAATACATAAAAATTCAGTCAGCCCTCATTTATTCCAGGTCTTCTAAACGATTTTGAGCGATTTAGATAATGCATATTAAAGCGACCTCAAATAAGTAAGGAGAAGGCTGCTGCTAGAAACAGTTCTGCTCGCAGAAATTTTATTTTTTAATGTCTTCAAGTAGACATGTCCTCATCCTTCAACAGCAAAACTTCCTATATTTTCTTCATCCGTTTAAAAAACACCCTGCCCTTCAAACACCAGCAACTTTTTTCTAAAAGGGGTTTTTCCTTTTCTACCGATTCTTCACGAAACACTGCGGTATCTCACAGAGGGCCTGACCGCTAAAACTATTTCAAACCTTGGTAGTCCCGACTCCACCGGGTCTCCAAATATTGCTAAACCCGCGACCGGTTATTACCAGACGAGGTGAAACATTTGCCCGAGAAATAACGAAAACATCGCCCGTGTTACAAAAGCTGCAACTAAAACTTCAGGATAAAGAACTTCCGAGAAGACAGCCCTCACTCCGCAGGCCGCAGCGCTCAGACCCAACCGGTCTGAACAGGTTAGCGGGCACCGAAGGCGCCTCAGGGAACACAATACGGGCGGCGCGGCGGAGCCGCCCTCCTTCTCTCCCTCCCTCCCTCCCGCCCGAGCGGCCCGCCGAGGCGCCGGGCTCCCGATAAGGCGGCGCGCAGCTAGTCGCCGGCCGAGATTCTGCCTCCCCGTAGGCCGGCAGCAGGGACCCGGCAGCAAGGACCCACAGCGCCGCTTCCCTCGCCCCCCGCCGCCATGGCGCGGATCGCTTCGGCCCGAGCCGGGGCACTGCGGGCGCCCAACCTGCAATGGCGGAGCGGAGGGAGCCGGGGACAGACTGGGAGAACCTTTCACCGCCCGAGGAAGGCGGGCGGGCGGCGCGGGCGCTCGCCACGGCGTGCGCGGAGGGGTTGAGGGGATGGGACAAAGCTCCCCCCCGCCGCTCCACCGACACATACCGGCGGAGGGACTCCCCTCCTCAGGTCTCCCTAGAGCCAAGCGTCGTCAGGGCGCAGCCCGCTAACTCCTCCCGCGGCTCAGGCACTGCGGCCTGGTCAGCAGCTACCTCCAGGCCCCGCGACCCGAGGGCCCATTGATTTGGCAGAGCCACGCTACACACACACCTGCCTAGCCCTCTGCAGCGCGTCTTTAAAGGCATCGTTCACTCCTCCACCTCCGCCGCCGCCTCCCCCGGGCGCGCCCGAAGCAGGAGGGGGCACCGTGGAATAATCCGCCATACTCGCTCAGCCACCGCTTCCTGCCCCACTCGCTGCCTGCCAAGAAAGAAAGAAAATGGCGGCGGGCGGGAGCCTTTCACATTCCTGCGCGGCATCGTGCTCGGGGAGGGGGGAGGGAACGCAGCGTAACCTCGCGAGACCTCGCGCGAGATTTCATGGGGGTGCTGGAGAACGACGAAGAAACCTCGCGGCGTTTCGCCCAGGTCCGCTCCCCCCCCGCCGCCGCCGCCGCCTCTCCCTGAGCAACGGGGTCTCCGGGGGCGCCCCTCAGCGGGGGGGGGGGGGCGGGTAGCGGCACAGGTGGCTCGCGATGTTTCCACCGCGGCACGAGGACTGGGAGACAGCCGCTGATAGGGCTGGACGCGTCACGTGGTGCGGGGGGCAGGGGCGGGGAGAGGCGGGAGCGGGGGGGGCCACGCTTGAGGCCCTGTCGGTGGATCTCGCGTGATTTGGGGTCGAGCTGTGGGGGCGCGAGTGGGAGCCGCTCCTGGGGCGCGGGGGCTGCCGGGAGCGAAGTTGGCCCGGGGGGTGTCTGAGGCGGCGTCAGTCGGGTGAGTGCGGTCAGGGAAGGGGGCCCGAGGGCAACCGGCAGCGCTGCGGCTGCGGCTTGGCTGCCTGCCCGCGTTAGACTGCGCCTGGGGAGGCGTTTGGCGCTCCGGTGGCTCTGCTCCCAACCGACCGGTTCCTGGGCTGGCGGAGGAGCGAGCAGTGGGGGTAACAGCGGCGCTGTCCGTAGCGCTGAGCGGCGGGGGGAGCCGAGCCTTTTTCCCGTCTTAGCGCGGCTACTTGTAGTGCCGTGCTGCGGCTGCCGTCGGTGTGCCCGCCCTGTGCCGCGGGACGGCCGGGGAAACTAGTACAAGCTCCGTTTCGGGGGGAGGCACCTTGGCGCTTGGTGGTGCAGGCTTGACGGTAGCGGGAGAGGCTTGGGGCGCCTCGTCGGGCTCCCGAGCCCTGCGGAGAGGCAGAGCCGTTGAGCCGAGGGGCTGCGGCGAGGTGGGGCGCCGGCCTGACCCCCCCCGCCGCGCTCCTCGCAGCGCTCTGCGCGCCGGGTCCCTTCAGGCGCGTCCCGAGGCCGGTTTTGAACGGCTCTTGGGCTCTGCCACCGCCCCGCGAAACGGGGCAGGCTGGCACCTGCCAGCAGCTTCACTTGCCGCCTCCTGCAGCCTCCACGGTTGTTTATTTGTTAGTTGTAAACGGTCACTGTTACTGTGCAGTTTTTACAGTTGGGATTTTTTTCTTGGTTGCGCAAGCACAAGCTTTAATGAAAAATTGGAGCTGGTAATGCTTTAATCTGGGCCCTGTTTAGGTCCTGTGACCTGATAGGGATGAACTGTCACGCTGAATATGGATGACAGTGCTGCAAAGGCTTCACATCTAGATAAGGTCATAGAATATCTACTTAGCTGTCATAGCAGTAGAGACTAGATAATACTGAAGGGAAACTAAGCTGTGTAACTGCTTTCTGTACTGTTCTGAGAGAATGCTTTGCAATTTTTAATAAATTATATGCATCAAACTGTAGCTTCTTCACGGGCTTCTGGGTTACATAAATATCATGGGGTTTTTTTAAACATACGTGGTTTTAAACTGAAGCGTGGGAGGTCTCTTCCAACCTAAATGAGTCTGCGTTGCTCTGTTGTCAGTACTTTTAATAAACTGTTGTTTTGGACTTTGCCTAATTTGGGGCTAAATGCAGAGAGGGAGCAACTGTGTTGAAGTCAAAATGCATCTTGCTGTCTTCTTTTTTGGCTAGCTTTGTAGTTTCATGCTGCCTTAAGAAGTTCCTGGTTTCTCATTGGCCCCTTCAGTTCTGGCTGTTTATAAATGGAATCATTTTAGTGGACCTTAAGATACAGTACTGCTGCTGAAGTCAGATTATCCCGGATCTCTAGTCCAGATAACTCCATATTCTGAAGCTGAAAATACATGCTAGATTTTTTTTCCTTTTATAAAACTTTTGAAGTAGCATAATGCAAAAGGGTTTTAAGGTAAATATATTCCGCAAAACTGCAATTCCTACATGCTTCTAGGCAGATTACAGTGTATAATTAGAGCTAGGTGAAGCTTGCTGCTTAAGTACTTCTGCTGAAAAAGCTGTTCAGAAGAATTAGCATATTCTTTTCATTAATGTAGCTGTGTTAGCTACGTTAATGGGGTGTGGGGGGAAACCAAAAATAGGTTTGGAAAGTGGGAACTTCGTTTTTATGCTTGACTTCTTGCTATTTCTAAACAATAATTTGACCTTGAACTATTTTTTCGTTTCCTTTGTTACTGAGAATTTGGCTATGTATACTAGCCAGGCTATGCAAATAAGTAAGTTGAGCAATAGTAGTTGACTATGATGCATTGAAGCTAATACTGGCTACTGGCTATGTCTTTTATGACTCTTCACTTCATAGAAGATGTGGAGCATCTATGTACTTTGCTTTTTATTGTTAACGAAATGGGCTAATGATTCTTTGCTAAGCTCTGTGAGACAAGCCAGTAGCTGTATAATGCTGGTGATATTTTTAAGCAGTTACAATGCCTTGGGCTAAGGAAAACACTCCTGTCTGGTATTGTAAGTGTTCTAGTTACATTCATAAACAACTGATGATAAGTGAATGTTAATTCTGGTATTTTTATCAGCTTTTTACTGCTGTTTGATGTGGCACTTCATTTGAAAGCTGAGAGATACTTAGTATATGTATGATTCCTCAGTCTTCCAAATTCTCGAAGTCACTGTATTTCTTAGGCCTTTCAGATAGCTAGAACATGAAATTTAGCAAATTTATAGAGGAGTAAGATCTTAAGTATTGTATACTTTATAAATATTCTGGCCTTATTTTCACTGTTCTTAAATTGATCTAATGACCTTTATCAACAGTTAGAGTTGCTTCTATCTGTATTTCCCATGATGGCACTCAGAACCTATCTCATAGAAACCCATGTCTCTCAAGCACTGTATCTCCATTTCCCTTTATTAAATGATACTTCTGTTGGGAAAATTATCCTATGGGATTAATTCCTTCTCTTTAATCTCGTAATGGAGTGGGGTGAGGATATAACCCCTTAACAGTGGTAACTGCAATATTCTTTAAAGTGCTTTGCTGACTTGTTACAACAGCATACACCAGGTTGTTATGCTTTCTCACTTGCAAAACTTACTCATTGCCCATTTTCTCAAATCTGCCTTCTAAGAAATTAAATGTAGTAGATTAGTAAGCAAATATTAGTACTGTGCTGCTAGAGCATGAGAACTTTGGTTTTGCTGTGTAAAATAAACCTTACTTCTATAGTAACTCTTATTAAAGAAGGATGCATAGTAGAGAAATCTACCACATATCTTTCAGAATTTTAATAATTCTATAGTAGACAGCATAAGGGGTTAAGGAGAATATGAAGTTTTAAAATGTCTTTCAGTATTTCTTTTGGAGACTGGACGAAGGTGTATCCCTTAACTAAGCTTGTTAGATAATGACATATCTCGTGGTTCTCAGGCCATAGTTGTTTTTTTTCAGTAATCATCAGACTAGAACATTCTGGTAGATGTAATTACTGAGAAATGGCTAGTTTAAGTGGAAAATCTGACAAGTCAGAAAACTTTGTGTAGTATGGATTGTCACACATTTAAGTAATGGAGAGTTCTGGGAAACAAAAACACAAACCATTTTTTTTTTTTTTAAATCAAATATTAAGTGTATGAAGGAATCTACTTTTACCAAAAGCTACTCAAGGTATTTCTAAATTATCTAGTTCAGGTATTGTAAAAGCATAGATGTAGAAGGGTGGAACTGACCCAGATCCTCTGCATAAGCTAAGACACTTCAGTGCATGCTTGCATTGAGTTCTGTTCTGTTGTTGGGTGGTTCGGTTTTTTTCCCCTTTAGCAATTGACTTCAACTTTGATCTGTGGTGACCAGACCAAAGGGTAAGGCAGTCCTGAAAGAAGTGGTTCTCTAATACAGGTAAGGAGACCTCTTCCAGGGCCGTAAATCAGAGGATTACATTTCTTATGAAGTTGTCTCTGCAACTCTCTGCATAGTGCGTTTTATTTAGTTTTGCCTCAGTACATTAAACACCTATATAGGAAAAGTGATTATGGTTTCTAACTATCAGAGGAGGATAACCATTGTGATGGCTTTACATCTGCCTGCTGTGCTTTCTGCAAGTCATTGCTGGTGTGGGGAAATTTGCAATTGGTTTCTGATGATTTCATCACTTTGGGAGATTTAGATCAACTGATTCAGATCCTAACTGTCAGCTGGTGCTCCTGCACTGGCAAAGGGTGTCCAGGATCTGCCACGTTATCAGTAGAAAACTCCCTTAAGTAGCTAATGAGAGAAGATTCAGCATGTGCTCTATATCCAAACAACTGTTGGTCTGTCATGAGCTTTCATATTTACTCCCTGTGCACTGACGTATAATTACAAGCTTCAGATCCACAATTTGGATCTGAAAGAAAATGCATTGGTGGAAAAAATGTAATATTACTGTCTACATAAGTTCTTGTTTGAGAGAGATGAGGGTCAAGAGGAACGGTTTTTAGGACTGAAATAGTAAGATTACTGTGTAGAATTAATCTACCCAGGATGATCCAAGTGATGGATGGCCAGCTGTGTCTTCCTGGTCAGCAAATATTCCTGTTATGCTTCATTCCAGACAAATGCAGACTCATGGGTTGGTACTGAGGAATTGGAGGGGGTAGGAAAAAGTGTTTGTGGGAGAGGATGGGAGTGTTGAAGAGGAAGGGCAGCCTGCTCTGCTGCTGCTGTCACATCTGCCTTCACTCAGTGATGATAACACAGCTTTCCTCTTGGCTTCTGGGGAAGGGCAAGAGTGAATTTGCTCCCTAAGCCCCTGTCTGGTCCCCTGTGTATCAACTTTTATACCCCCAAAACCCCAAACCTTTGGGGTTTTTGGCTTGCATTTAGCCACTGCTTTTCTTAGCAAAAAAAAAGTTTTACTATATTATTTGAAGAAAAGATCTGTAGATACTGTAGGTTCTTTAGACCACTTGTCTTGCATGTTTTACTCTTGTGAATCTTATTTTGTATGTATTTGATTCAAAGCTAGAAGTGGGTTGAAGCTGCTGAAAGGAAATTTAATAGTAAAACATAAAAAGGAAGAAAGGGTCTTTGCCCCAAGTTTTCTGTTGAGGTTTACCAGTAGATTTGATTCTGGTCTTCAGAACAGTTTAGGAAAATGTGACCTAACCTCTAAAATTTTGACTAGCGTACAGAAGGCTAGGAAATTGCATTAGGTCACTGATGTGTTAGGTGTGACAAATACTGAAGGATAAATCAGAGAACATGCACTTCTTCCTTAAATACATCAAGTATACATACAAGTATGCAGTGAGACAGTGCGGAGTACCATATGGGAAGACTGTAGTGCAAAAAGGCAGCTGGATAATATTAGTCAGCGTGATAATGTGGTCATCAGTCTTCAGTGTGGGACTTTTCAAGGGGATTAGATGTTTTTGTGTGGATGTCATGGGAAGGAAAGCTTTGAGAGCCCAGAGAATTTGTTTGCTGTTAACATCTGCAAAACTCCCAGATGGGGGAGAAAAAGTGTGAAAGATCTTGCTTAAAGTAAATTGGTGGATGGAGCATGGAAGTTGCATATGAATGGGGATTAAGAAGAGCAGAGATGAGGACTGAGGGACTTTGAGAGGGAGAACAAATAATGCAATAGTAGCTGTAGAGGATGGAAGTGTCTACTGTATCCCTCTATCAGCAGAGCACTGAAGAATGTGCATTTGAGTCCTGTTAATAAGTGTGTTAAATGCATATTTTGTTGAATTAAGACAGTAATGTTCAGAATTCTCATCTTGAAGTGGAAAAAGCTTGATTACTTTAAAGAGATTGGTGTACTTCTCTATTATATAGGCCTGATCCCTAGTAGTATTCTTTCTGATACTGTTTAATTAGTTAACAACCATATTTCTTAATTTGTGAGTCAGAGCACCTTATTTTTAACCAAATTGTGCATATATCATAGTTTCAATTAAAAAACTAACATAGAAAGGTAAACCTCTTCTGAGGGTGAGGAAGAAAAAATTGAAGAGATGTTTTAGAAGCTCTAAATGACTAATCCCTTTAGTCAATAAAACCATGATTATGACAAGCTTATCTAAACTGAAAATCCTCTTAAAGTTTATTGTAAGGGTTACGTGCATGCTTTGGCAAAAATGTTTGCAGTTTGTGTTTGTGAATGTGTAAGGGTATTTTTTCTTTGATAAACCAATATCGAAAGGCACCTTAGAGAAGGCTGTAGTTTAACTGCCCCTTTAGTATCAGTGGTTAAAAGTTTCTTGGTGTAATCATCAAAATCCCAATTGTATTTAAAATGAGCTGCATAGACTTGAAAAGGTATGAATGTTGCTGGGTTAATCTCAGATATCACTCAAAAATCAGTGATGTGAGTGTCATGATATGACTTGATGTGAAGAGCGAGAAAATAGGAGGTTCCGTAAGTTTAGCTTAAACAAAAAAACATACAGCTGTCAACCTTTTGACTATGGATTGGTATCTTCTGCAGAGAATGTGAAGAGGAGAGCTTTTACTTCCTTTGTACAGGTTGTTGTCTGTTAGGATTATGTCCTGTGAGTGAACTGATTCTGTGTAATGTTTTCATTAAATATCATGTAAATGATAAATTTTATTTGCAGGTGTCCTCTAATTCATCACTGTTCTTTGTATTGCATTTTTTCAGAAGGGCCAGAGAAAAGGTTAAAAAGAAAATATGTCACCTTCTACAGTGAAGTGTCTTCCTAGGACTTGCTACCATACGAAGTTTGAACTTCTGTGAAAATTTTTCCCCAAACTCATAATAGAACTATAGAATTTCTGTAGTCTGTTAGTAGAAGAGATGCCGAAATTTGCTACTGCTCTAAAGCATTATCGCTTTAGAACACCTAGACATTTTTCTGCTTAATTGTTCATCTTTCCATGTTGTACATTCTTTACCTCTTAGCTAGGCATGGACCATTTACTCTAGAGGAATAAAGTCATTTAAGAGATTAACTTCAAAGTAGGTCTACTAAACTCCCCCCTTCCATCTTTTCCTAAAACTCTTCTAGGTTGACTAAGGGGGAAAAAACAACTAAGAAACCTGATTTGAGCTATGGGATGTGGTTGAAACATTTGAAAGACTGATGAGCAACTATTTTGTCTTCTGTTATAGCAGATTCTGATAAATACAGCTAGGGCTGCTTGTACTTCTGTCTTCTGTAGGTGAACAGAAGTACATTCTTATTGACCTATGCTCTCCTTTCAGGTTTAACAGTTGTTCTGACATCTCCTTTTCAAATTCCTGTCTTTATACAACAGTTCAGTGCGTGTGTTTTCAGCCTTACATGTAAAACTAGCTGTGTGAATCAGAGCAGCTGGGTGGGATTTTGACGAGCACACTCTGGAAAAAACATCTAGTGTGACCATCTCCGTTTGCTTATGTAAGAACAGTGTGATCACATGTCCACAGCAAAAATGTGTGCAGTTCCTTATTTGGAAATGCATTAATAACCTTCATCTTGTTTGAGCATAATGGCAGTTAAAAACAATACATGTAGCTGAGTTGCTCTTCCAAGTGGATTTCTTTGTTTTGCAGTTCCTCTCTTCATCAAGACCGAGAAAATAGTTTATTTTATATTGGAAACTATTAATTTTGGTCATTATTACAGGTAAAAAAATAACCAGGTAGAGAATGGATAGGGATTGTGCAAGCATCTTCCGTCTACCTTTCACCCCCTTCTTAATGTGACCCATAACTATGATCAGTATCATGTTTATTAGGTTTTTTTCTCTCAGCTGTTCTGTTTATTGGTAGGTTTTTAATTATGTCAGAAAAAATCTAATACTTTTGCAAGAAGAAAAAAATAACTTGCAGACATGACTTCTGTCTGTTCCTTAGTTATGGAACATGGCTGAAGTAGTGATAAAACTCTAGATGAGCCTAATCAGTCTTCAGTATAAACCTGTAGAGTATCTTCACCATTAGGAAAATAATTCTGTAATGTGTTATGTTCCACTAATTAATATTCCAAACTGGCAGTGTGTTGGGCTGTTGTTTTTTTTTTTTTTTTTTAATAGAATGAATCCATAATACTTAGTGGTGGGGATGGGCTAAGAACCATTGAAAAGAAAGATTTCAGGTTCAGATTGGGTCACATCTGAGTCATGCCAGTGCCAGCTTCCCAGAGATTTTTAGTAACAGCTAACTTCTAAGGACTATCTTTATTCCACAGGTGCCCTGAATTCTTTGCTGCTGCCTCTTTGCTGAGGCAACAGGTTAAGTATATTGTTTGGTGGAAGAAACCCCTTAGGATTCCTTTGCTGTGAATGAAGGAATTGCTACCATAGTTAAGGTAAACACCAATAAATTGTTATAGGTGGCAGATACCGTCACTTTTCTACAGGAGAAGGGCTAAAAGAGGAGCTGTTGTACACTGCTTCCACTGAAATAGGTATTAAATAAAACAGTTTGACCATCCTAATGTTTCCTGGCTGATAAGGTACTTGTGATAACTATGTAGGGTATTGAAATAAATGCATTTAAAATGCTTTTAAAAAAATCTTTTTCCGTTTCAATTTCTTGAAAGTCAGCAAGGGTTATTGTGGAAACTAGCACTGTTTTTCCATTGTCCTTTTCCTGTTAATCAGTACATAGCACTACTATTAGGTCACAGAAGTTCTCCTACACCAGGATTCATTTGGTGGAAGAACTGGTAGGGAGCCAGTTACGGTTCCCAGGGTCTGAGCTGGCTGGCCTTGTGTCCAGTCTCAGCTAGCCCAGAGCAAATGTTACTTTGATTTGTGCCAGCTGGCCCTGCTCCGTGGGGTGGAGAATGCTGGACTGCAGGAGTAGCACATGAACTGACTATTCTGTCTCTATACTTGTAGGGAGATCTCTGCCCCTTCTGTGCTGCAAGAGTGGGGCTGAATCCGTGGAATGTTGAGTTAAGCCTCACTCTTACTGAAAACAGGAATAATAGAAACATCTTTACAAGTGTTACTAAATACCTGTTTTTAAAAAAGTCTGTTTATTGTAAACAACACCCCTCTTCATTTCACTTAGCTGGAAAACAATACAGATATACTTAATATTCATTGCTTCTTTTTCAAGGTTTCTATAATAAACAGATCAGCAGGTAGGAAAATGAGAGTAGAGGTCTACGCATTTCTTCAGTTAATTTTTTTGAGGGGGAGGTGTGTCTGTGCATTGTATGAGAGCTTTTAGGGAACTGATACTTTGTTTCATAGAAACAGATGGAGAGGTGACAGAGAGAAAAGAGGAGGCAGCGTGGTTGCGAGTGGTACCCTGGACTGTAATTTCAAGTTAGTTTTAAGTAACATGGCTCTAATGTATGTACATCTTAAAAAATCCCAAAGCCAACAACCAACAAAACACCAACCTCTGAAAAACCCAAAACGAAAAAAGCTCCCACCAACTCTCCTTGGCAGTACTTATGAGTTGAGTGTTTTTTTGAAAGCATATACAAAACAATACTCCAGTTACATGACAAGGAATAAAGAGTACTCAAACACTTTTCTTCTAATGTGTTAGTTGGAGCACTTGGCTGAACCTGTATATTTGGACAGCATTTGTGTGTCACTGAGGTTGATTACATAGTGCCAGTGCTGACATTTTAAGGTTCTGTGTTAGAAAGTGTTCATTCTGCATGGACATGGAAGTGGCTGAATTGTATTTCATTGAGATTTTGATGAATCTGAGGGTGCTCATCTAGAGAATGCTGAACTGGTTTGTCCATTAAGTGGTCTGTTTAGCCTAGCAATTTACATTAGAAAGTGGCCGTAAGTAGATGCTTCAGGGAATGTTAGAATAAAGCAAACACTTAGTCATCTTTTCCACCTTCCTAACTTCCAAATAACTGCAGCTCAGGGAATTCCTGCTCTGGCTTCTCTGTCGAGAAAGTTGCAGTGGATCTCTTCTATAGGATTTTTTCAGTGTCCCACTGAAACCATCTTTGAGTTTCCAGTGTCCTTTGGCAGAGAATTCTATCACTTGTAGAACTTCTTAATGTTATGGTTGAAACTGGCTTCTGCTAGTTTCATGTAGTGGTTCTGGCTTGGATGTGAGTAGACCATGAGTAGACATGTGAGTAGAACAGTTCATGCTGCCTCCTCCTTTCTCCATCATTTGTAGACCTTGTAGACCTCTGTGACTTCTTTCTGTCTTTTTTTTTACAGACTGAAGAACTCAAGCCTCAGTTGTTTCTCATGTGGAAGCATTTGCGTATCTTTGGTCATCTTTTATAGTCTTTCTCTGAACATTTAAAAAAATATAAACTTGGCTTTGGGCAGTTGAGGGGAGCAGAACTGCACAGTGTTACAGTGTAGTTGGTACTGTACATATAAATTACAGAAAGCAAATATCATATTATATTACTATAATAATTTCTGTTTATAGATATAACATTCTGTTTATAACATATATAACAGATACTTGCTTTATATATCTATATAGATATACTAATGCTTTGTTTATATATAACATTCTGTTTATATATATAACAGATACTTGCTTTCTGTTATATATATTATCTTATATATATATAGTATAGGTATAATAATGCTTTCTGTTCTGTTCTCTATTCCTTTGCTATTACCTCCTAACGCTTCATTTGGTTTTTTTTCCTGGCTGCGAAGCAATCTTGTATTCTTTTTGACGCTGATCAGAGCTAATCATTACTTTTTTTACCCTTTATAAACAGTATCTGTTTTGTTATGTGGCGTACTATTCATGCTGAGAAGTGTGACATGGAAGCCTGTGGCATATGTGTGAAGCGTAGATATAACCAATAAAATACTCCTGTGTGACAATACTGAAAACATACTCAGGGTCTGAGTATGTTAGCACTTGAGAATCTGAGACTTGTATTACAGTAGTATGTTTTTTCTCAAAACAATTACCATAAAGGCTATAAAACTTAATACAATCAAATAATAAGCAACTAATGTTAAAGGGAAATGCTGAGCAATTATGAAGCCCTAAACTGTTCATCATATTCAATATCTTTACTTGTTATATAATCACCATGGGAAGGTTGGTGGCATGGGAGTCAGAAACCTGACTGGTACAGTGTGATAAATGTATGATTAAGTCTAACTCTTCATTTGCATATGGGCTGTTTCAGGACAGAATTCCTTGAGTCATGGATAAGTTTCTGAGTGATGGCAGTCAGAGCCAAAAGTAAAGACAAAAATCCAGGCTTATTATATGTAAAACTGAAAGGGGGAACAACTTTCACTACTGTATTTTTCTGCTTTCTTTGCCCCAAACTGGGAACTTAATAGTAAATTGTGCAGAACTTGTCAAAATAGAACATTTTCTTGGAGGAAGCAGAACTTCAGCTTCCTTATGAATTTGATTTTTTTTTTTTTTGGTAACAACAGTGAGAAGATATTTCTCCTTACCAACACAGTACACTTTTTCATATAGTTGTTTACACAAGTGTATGGCAACAATGTCGTTAACTTACTTGAGGTTTGTAATAGCGAGTGTGAGTCAGTATTGTGAGGGAACCTGTTAAATGTTCTGCATGACTGGCGTTTTTCCTGGTTGACCAGTCAACTTGTTTTGAAGAAGAGTCCTTTTACAGAAATTTATGTGGGTGGGAGTTGAAATGGACACTAAGTCTAAGTAAGGAATTGAAAAGCACTTGTGGAATCTATTCCTTCAGAAGAGGGAAGCCTGAATCTGTAGATGAAAATACTTTGTGTATGTGTTACTGTGTGACCATACCTTGGATGTTTTCTTATGTTTTTCTAAGTGCAGACTGATACTTGACTGAAGTAGTTAATAGCACCATTGTGAAGTAAGGGGGACTTAGTTGTGTTTTCATCAATGCAGTACGTCATAGCTGAGTCCTAAGAACTTTGCCTACTTCCAAGAAGATGTTCACTTCCTCTCAGCTGTGGAAAGTTAAATTTGGAAAATTCTTCCAAGTGTATTTCTGTTCTTCAGCTATAGTAGAGATTGTGACTTAGTAGACAGAAATCAGGTATGAGAAAACAATTCGTTATGTTAATGGCACATAAATTTGCTGTGTTGTGGTGAAGGATCAGTGTGCATGTGTTACTAGTGTCCTAGTTGTGTTTTTGAAGATAAGTGTAACCACATTTAATATAAAATCTACTTGAGATTTAGATCAGTTTTTCTTTTTTTCTAGTATTGTATGTACATCTACATAGATCATAATATATATAGTGGGAATAATAATTTTCTGAAGAACCCAACCCTATAACTTAATATATAATAAACAATAGTAAGTTTTAATGTGAAAATATGATGGACATTTTCAGTTGTGCATAGTGCTTCTAGCTTTTGGTCTGTTGTTACAAAAGCAACAAAAATAAAAGTAATTTAAAAAAAAAATGCTAGCAGTGACTGCTGTCTTCTCATGTAGGTTTTCCTAATAAAATTGAAGGCTGCATGAATCACAGGCTTAAAAATTCATTTTGAAAGTTCAGAAGTGGTAACAGTATATCTCTGGGTGATAGCAGTATGCATTTTGAGATTTAACGTTTGAACTTGAGCTGTAAATTCATGTTGACTCTAGAATGTATATTTAAAGTAAGCTTTCCCACAGAAGACCTTAAAAACACGTCCTTTGGACTATTGGCAGGAGTATATATTCCAGTAATATTATAAACACTGTTCTGAAACGGATACTGCCAGTATAAAATAGAGAATATTTTTGTTGATGCTAGGGCTGGTGTAACTTAAAGAATTTAATTGTCTTGGATAACTTTGTATCCTACAGTTCTGTTTAATATCTCATCTTGAACCAAAAATAAGCAGACCAGATCTTTCTGGTCAATACTATCGACTTTTAAATATAGAAAGTATAGTAGATATGTGTCCTATGAAGTACTGTTTCACAGTGACTTATCTGTCTTCCATTAGAGATATATCTATTTTTGTAAAGCATGACTGTACCTATTCCACTACCTTTCTTTCTTTTTAATCTGTGAGGAAATCAAAAGTCAACAAGTCTTTTTAATGTAAGCTTCAATTGCCAGTGAATTGCATTAAATTGCATTGATGCATGTGCCTCAGGAAAGAAATTATCATGTATGTAAACTGGTAAATACTTTGGGGTGCATTTCAATTTGAATCTTTTACAAGTAGAGTGTCTCAAAGAGACAATGTATGCAATATAAAAATACAAAATAAGTGTGCCTAGTCACTCTCAGGTATGTTGTTTAACAATGTTAGCATCACTGTCTATTGTAACTTTATTTTTTTTTTAAGTTTGTATGTGGTATTTCACTTTATGATTATTTATTTAGATGTAAAATCAGCCCCAGAATCCTTATGTACAGTGAACTTTTTACTTCCATCACAGTAGCAGCATGTTTCTGCAGAGAGCTGAAGTAAACCTTTGATAAATTTGGGTAGTTACTTGGATATGAAGTGCATGACTAAATGAAGCTTTTCTTTTAGGGCCATTGGCTGATTAGAAGGAACTGTTATGCTCTGCAGGTTTCACTTTGAATTTTCCGTTACATATATTAAAAATTTTCAACTATATCTGTTGTTTGTCTTGTAAACTCTAGAATTTATTTCTGTATATGAGACCAGCTACTGAGTATTTCTGTAGTGAAACTCTAATGAATTAATGAATGGTCTTTGCATGTACAAGTCCTTATTCACAGTCCAAAAGTATAAACATAGCTCAGTTAACAACTACATACAGTTAAAAAAAATGGTGGGGTGAAAAGTCATCGTCAAAATTTTTTTCTCTGGGAAAGTAATGGATGATCTTACAGGAAATTTTGTTGTATATGGATGTGCTTTCTTCAAACCATTGTAAACGAATGTCAATTTATTCATTAATGTGGGTTTGCAAATATTATGATAGTTAATTGTGAAAGAGCTTTTTCTGGGGAGGGATTTGGCTCCTCTGCCTTGACATTTACATGCACATGTGTATTTATAGTTGTGATCTGTCTGGAATTTGCCTTTGTGGTTTTGTTTGCTCTTTAACTTGTTCGGTGATCTAGTCCTGTCTTTTTCAGTTTTGTTTCTGAGGTTTAATAGGTGAGGAATGCAGAAGAAACAGTTTAATTTAAAGGCCATTTAATGAGCATTTTTATTCAACTTCAGATACTTCAGGGAATGGCACTGTTCTGCTTAGAAGCTTTTCCTTTAAAGAACCTTATACTGGTGCTAATTTATGATTAAACTAGAATTTGAGTTCAGCGTACCTATTATTGTGAATGTTTCCTTAATTTATTTCAATTGTTCTTATGAAGGCTTCTTTAAAGAAAGCAGCTAATTCAAAGCATTATCGGTGCATCTGTTCTAAGGCCTGGAAGTGGTATGACCTTGCTCCCACTGTTCTGCCAAACTTCTGATGTGTAGCACTTGTCCATATGTACATGAGTTAAACTATGGTTGTTCAGGGAGAATAATGGGAAGGATATTTTAAAGCAACAATTATTTCACTGGAATACTAACTTAAGTGGAATGCTGCATATGAGTAGTCAAACTCAAGTCTCAGAAGTGAAGGTGAATTGTTGAAGGAACAATTTGCAGCTTTCTAGTGTATATTTCATAAATGGTTTTAGATTAAAAAAGGAAATCTTGTATTACAAAAGTCAATGTCACTTGTTTTTGATCAAAGAACATAGAAAATCCTCTGGTGATGAGTGTGCTTATATTAGGCAAGTTCAGTATGGCTTCAAAATGTTATTCAGTCTTCCTGAGAATAAGATTTTTTTTAATAAATTGTCTATTCGGCTTTTTAGTAATTTGTTACAGTTAAAGATGTACCATTTTCTTTCCCCAGTCAACTTCAAAAGGAGTATTTGTTTTTTAATTCGGACTGTAACAAGTAACACTGATGTAAGGAAGTGCTGAACAAATACAGGCTGCTAACTTTCTCAGTGCACAATAAGAGTACCCAGAAGTAGCTTATAAGAACAGGAGGACACGTCTGAGACTGCCTAGTTGGACAGAAAATTGGTTTACAGGATCGACTATAAGCAAAAGCTTCATAGACACCATTTTGATGCTACAGTGGTGATAAAAACTTTTTTCTCTGTATGCCTGAAATGGAATGCAGCTGTTGTATTTGAAGACTGTGTAAACAAAGAACTGATGATATAAATGGTTAATTTATTCATAATGTGATATATCAGATATATGTGATATATTCATAATGTGATATATCAGAAATGTTGATGTGGTAGAATGAAGAAGAAAGGTAGCTAATTGATAGTGGTTTTTTTCTATCTACTGATCTATTGTTTTTGACGTGGCATCACAACCAAGTGCATTACTAGATTTGTCTGTCTGAGAAGTTGCTTAGCATTCATTCAGGAGCACTCTTAATCAAAGTCTTAGATTATGGCCTTACTAATTTTACAGATACGTAATTTAGTGGCTTGCTCTGAGAGGTTTGACTAAGTTGCAGGATGCATTACTGCAGCCTTGTCACAGCTGAGGCCAGCCTTGGTTACATTGTATCTATTGGGTTATGTGCTGTTAATGCTTCTGAAACAAATCAAATCACACCAACCACTCTTCCTTTAAGTAAAAGTCAAAGGAGAGGGTGAGCAGGCATCCCAGTATGCTGCAGTTAGTACGGTGTGTGAGCAGGTGTGTATACAGTGCAGGTGCCTCGTGGTGCTTGGACAGAAGGTATTAATCTCTGAAGTAAGAGGTGACTGAAATGCAAGGACTCCTGGAAGTGGGCTTACAGGTGAAATGCTCTGTGGTGTTTCTAAGTCGTACTACAAAAGAAGACCACCTTGAGGTAGAAATGCAGAAACTGGTAAAGAAGAAAATAATCCCATAAATCAGTTCATCTCTTGCACACTAGGTGATGACCCTAGCCATTTTTTTGTGGGGGACACTTATTCAGGCATTTAAACAAAAAATAATAATCTTATCTAAATATATTGGAAGTGGAATCTTTTCACAGTCTAGAAGAGTTTTTTTAAATACTTCCACTTTTAGGTGTATATGGCAACAGGGAAGATAGGACTACAGCAGTAACACTAAATATGTAGTTATTTTTCTTTAAAAGCTATTTTGTTTTCTGTTTATCTGTGCTTATTTGAAGGAACTGCAATGCCACAAGTCCTTGTTGCAGAGAGTGCATGGATTTTCCTTTCTTTTCTTAGTAACTCTGAAGAGGAATGTGGGATAAAATAACAAAATTAACAATAAAGAATTGCAAAGATCAGATTTTCAGAGTTCTAAAAATCTAGCAGCCATGATTTATTATCTGTCCTTGAAACTGCTCTAATACTAGAAGATCAGAAGTTGTAAAAACTTATCACACTTACCAGATGGGTTTCACTGTCTGAAGAAGTGCTGGTATGATCGGATGTACCCAAATGATTATTAGCATGATCACTAGATATTAATCTTGTGCACGCTAGTCTTTTATTAATAGTAATAAAATTTTTTTCACTAATTCTGAGAGTCATATCTCTCAATCTATTAGATTGTTTAAAGAACTCAATAAGCATGTGAGGAACTGCAGTATTTCCAAAAGATATCTGATTATATGATAAAAGGAAGGTCTAAGAAGGAACATGCTTTCTGGAAGGAGAAGCTCCAGTTATCTCATCAACTCTTTGAAGATAGGAAATTCCAGTCTGTAAATTCATTCTGACATGAAGATTTTGTGCAGGGCAGGAAGTAGAAGTAATGTAGTAATTGCTGTACATCTCTCTCAGAATCTTAAGTAATTTCATTTTTAGGGAATAACTTACCTAATTAGGGTATAACTTGGCACTTATGCCAGAATAGCCTGTTCCCCTCTGTAGGGAGAGAACGGATGCCTGAACACTTACTCACTGTGATTGTCAGCAAAATGTCCCAGTGTAACTTTTGTTGTTTCCAGAATTTGTTCTGTAAGCTTTGATATTGGGGGGGAAAAAAACTTTTGGTTTAAGAAGAAATCCTGACTATTGGGTGTTTTATTGAAACCTGGGAAATTAATTAGTATGTTTTACAAAAGGCGGGGGTGGGGGGGAGTGCTAAGCCTTGCTAATTGCAGCTCCTTGAGTATTCTTTTGGTATTCAAAGGGACGAATAAGTGTTTAATATAATATTCTCAAAGGGGGTGATGTCTTATACCTTGTTTTTTAAACTAGCATACTCACCCTCTGCCACTTTGATTGACCAGAGGTTTTGGAAAACGTAATGAAAAATACAGAAACTAGTCTGGGCTATTGCTGTTCTGACTATTACGTGACAACACAGTGACACAAATATCATAGGGTCCTTCTCAGACACTCATGGGTGGGAATACTTCCAGTGACTGAAGTTATGACCCCACCAGAGGTTGCTCAAACCATACCATAGAAGCACAGCTGAGTGTAACCCCTTGTACAGCTAGTTTTGCAAGAGAATTTAAGGCTGCTCTGAATCTTATTCTGTCAATAGTGATGGAAGTTTGTTTGCTGTTGTAGTTCAGAGTATCGTCACTGCTGGGTTTGGATGGTGATTTGTCATATTTGCAACGATTTCTTGAGCGTAGTAAGGTTAAAACTGCCCACTAAAACATATGTAAGTAAAGTAGGTTCTTAGGGAGTGGTATTATATCTTAGATGAAATCAATTGAAATCTTGTTTTTATTCAAACTATTGTACCTACTGCTTTCAGAACTCCCTAGTGGAAAAAGTGCTGAATTTAGGATACAGGTCTACAAGAATTTATCTGAAATACTAATCGTAAATTAACAGAAGCAGCACATTTTAAAGAAAGAGAAAAAGAAGTGTGTGGTTAGTAAAAGACTAGCTTTACTCCATGTGGAGCTCAGCAACCACTTCCTCCTTCAGCTGTAAAGGTAATTGATTCTGTAACCTTGTAGATCCCAGTGTTCCCAAAATGCAAGTAAGTCCTGAGAGATTTGGTGGCAAGGGGGTCTGATTCCTTCTTTCAATACTCTTTGGTCTCTGTTACATTTGAAATATAACTACAGGTCTGCAAAAGTTCTTGCTTTCTCAAATACTGTGATGAAATCTCATCTCTATTCTGTCTTCATCTTTCCTACCCCTATTCCAAGGGGAATGTTAAAAAAAAAAAAAAAAAAAAAATCCTGGATACATTGACAAAATCTAGTCAATTCTATTGCAGAAATTGGAAAAGAATAGATATGATGTGAAGAATAGGGGGATGACACATTAAAAAAACAAAACAAAACAAAAAACAACAAAAAACCCCCCCACAACAAACCCAAACCCCAAATCTTTTTCCAGTACTCTCTGGTTAAGGAGAAATTTTCTGTCTCTTCTGATCAGCCCCCTTTTAAGTTAGAGCAGGTTCTGGAAAACAGCTTCAAATATAATGCTCCCTGAATCAGAAGGTTAGTGTTCTCCACTTGAGTTTAATGGTCCCTTGGCTACTATATGCTGCCTTTCTTTAACTCTTTACCATTAGAAGGAAGGCAATTGAGCCTAATTGTCTTCATACAAGTAACTTCATAATTGAGCCTAGAAATGTCTTCATACAGGTAACTTCTAGATATGACCAAAACTGGTGTTATTTAATACTTTGTTCCAGGGAGGAGTTACTTTTCAAGCTATGCAATCTTGAAGTTTATTGCCATACTGACAAGTAGGGGTAATTTCTTGATCTATAGCTCTCAACTAAGATCCAAAAGAAATCTTGCAGGCTGAAACTTAATACTGTTCCCTCTGCAGTGCATGAGAAATACTTCAGTAGTAAAATTTGCACTATGTATTGTAAAACAGGTGTGTAGGAACCAGGTATTTTTCTGTTATTAACATCTCATCAGATGAAAGATACGTGCTTGCTATATTGCTCTACTTGTATAATAGTCTTGTGTTGCCTCTTGTGTAGAAGAAGGCCGGGGCAGGGGGTAACAGTTTTGGTCTGCTTTAATTGAGTGGCTTGAGTTGTGGTAAAGTGAGTGGTATTTTTCACTCAGATTTGATTTCTTACTGCTTAGTAGTACATGGCTGCAGTCAACTGTGGTTGATGGTGGGTTAATTTCATTTTCAAAGCAATGAAGGAGTGATTTCTGAAGCTTTGTAGTTAACTTGGGTATAAAATACTTCGTAGTCTTTGCTGGAAAGGGTACAAATCCATGTTGATATATTTAGAAAACAGTTATATGTACGGCTGTCTCTATAGAAACTGTGAAGTAAAACGCTGTAATTATTTTATATGGACGACTGCATTTCTGTTGGGGCAGTTATGTCTTTAGAGCTGACTGGATTCAGCCCTGGTGGTGAAAGGCACTGTATCACACTATTAAACCTTTAAACTTTCTAGTTGCTTAAGAAGGGAGGAAATAGAAGTTCAGCATTTTGTGTGTGTGTGTGTGTGCGTGCGCGCATGCGTGTGTGTGAGAGAGTGAAAGCTGTGCAGACTGTTCAGCTGGGGCAGTCGGGGAAGTGACGTCCTGTATTATTTGTCGTTCTAGAAAGAGCGGAGACACGTACTGTAGATGGGAGGACTTTAAAGAGGGCTGTGTCTTGTCCAGTGTGTATAATTATTTATAAATGAGCAACAGAGGAAGGAATGAAATACGGAGAAGCTGTCTAGTATTTCTTTAATGTATCGGAGACTTTGTTGATTTGTAACAGTTGTTTGTTTCAAATCCAAATTTGATTTTTATTTTTCCTTCTCTAGCATCTCTACGTTGCTAAGACACTGGACACTGCTTTCTTAAGAGCAAGGAAGATCTGAATTCCTCCAACACTCAGGATGGGGAAAGATTATTATTCTATCCTGGGAATTGAAAAAGGGGCTTCTGAAGAGGATATCAAAAAGGCTTACAGAAAACAAGCACTTAAATGGCATCCAGATAAGAACAAATCTCCCCACGCAGAGGAAAAATTCAAAGAGGTTGCAGAAGCTTATGAAGTGCTGAGTGATCCCAAAAAGAGAGACATTTATGATCAGTTTGGGGAGGAAGGTATGTATGTCTCTATTATACTCTGATCGGTCACTTTCATTATGTTTAATGAAGCAAAATAAACATAGATGATTCATGAAAACAACATGATATGTGTTGATTTTTAGGCAATGTATTTGTACTGCTTGGAAATTTGACTCAATGGCTTTTTTAATGTAAAATGTATTGCAGAGTTTTAATGCTGATCTAGTTTTAATTTTTTATTTTAATGTGTTTTCATGTTTTTTAAAAATCCCAAATACTTGACAGGCAAAAAGTTACTGAATTGAAAAAGTTTGTATGACCCATAAATAGCTTTCTGGAATCTCTTACTGATGTCTTCCCTTGCCATAGCACTTTTCTGAGGGGCAGTTGAAAAGAGATGTATTCTTTCTTAAATTTTTGCTGAAGGGCAGTCTGCTTGATCTAGGCAGGGCAGTCCTTCTGAGCAGAAGCCCAGGTGTCCAGTCCGTAGTTGTCCTTGGCTTCTTGCCTGGAGAGGAAAGAATTTGGCTGATGTCATGAAATACCAGAACAATTTTTTAGCTTTAATTGTAAACAGTGATAACATGCCAAGAGAATGAGGCCTCAGAAATGTCATATTTATCCTAAAATGGTTATCTGGAGAGGATGACTTTTATTTTTGACCAATATGACTTTCAGTCTTGTGATTGAGCAACAGAGGAAGTCATTAACATCCCTCCCCTTAAATGTATGGTATCAGAAATTCCACAAGAAATAATTACTTCTGTTGTGGTAAGTAGGTCCACTCACTCATTGCCATTCACTCAGGGCCATGTTTGTAACTAATATAAAGAAGGACACTTAAATAGCAGTACTTTAGAGGAAATTGTGTGTTCTTATGCATAATAAAATTTGGTCCTCTGTCATCCATAGGACTTAGTACAATTGTTAACATTCATAAATTCATGTAGAAGACCTTCAGATTCTGCAAAGGATGCAGGCATGCAGTTTTTTTGGTCTTTTGTTCTAAAGTGTTCAAAGCTTTAGCTGTTACTGAAACATTCTAGGAAAAAAGTGTTTATGTAGATACCACAGGCCTTTGTTGCCTCTTGGGTCTTTTGCCTTCTTGCACTTCTTCCTTCTCACCCCCTGCCTCCTTTCTGTATATCGTTATAAGCCTATTTACTCTGTGGATTCATTTGCATTTTAGATTCCTGTGCGGCAGCTCATCCTAACTACTTTCCCAAAATACCATTTTAGTCACTTCTACCAAAGAGCTTGAAGTAAAGCATGTAAAGCAGTGCAGCCTTTGGCATCTTAGTACTGCATACTTGGACAGGGGTTCAAAATGTAGATTTCTGTTTATTTGGGCATAACATGAAACCAGAGTATGAACTTTTAGAATGGTGAATCTGGAAATACCTCCTGATGCCTCAGTTGCTCTCTGAGCTCTTCAGTTTCATCTGAGCTTGTAAGGTAGAGGGAAGGCAGGGGGCGGGGAGGTGAGAGGAAGGAGGAAACCTCAGTGTTTTTACAGCCAGGAACTTGATGTACCTTCAACAACTTTTGGCTAGTTCTTCCTGGAGGTGTCCTACTATCATAGATTGAATCCACTGATCTGCTTGTTTGACATTAACAGTACTGTGACAGAAGGATGAACTACATGTTGCTAAGAACTTTTAATATGATCTGGTATTGAGATGGGGAAAGCAGTTTCATTCTAATGTTTTACTTGGTTACTGTTGATAATCAGTATTAAGCTTATGAATAGGAGGTCTAAAACACTGAGCCAAAAAAAACGCAAAAACAAAAACCAGCAAAACCCCTCTTTCAAATTTAGGGAGTGTATGCTTCATTAATGTAAGCCTTCACATTTTTATGGCTATGGAAGTAGGATAGCAGCTGTAGTGCTGAGCTGCTGTAAGACTGAAAAAGAAAAAAAAATAAAATCAAACATTATAAGTTTAGAAATAGAATTTTCTTAAGAAGACTTCCAGTCTTTCATTTTAGAGGTTTGAGAGGGTATCCTAAAATGGTCAGTGCGGGAGAGCACTATTATGAGGAAATACTTAGAGATCACTTATTGGGAAAGAGGCATTTAAGAAAACTGGGTTTGGAATGAGAGAGCAGGAAGTGCAAGGGACTGTCCAGTGAGAATTATAAGGGCAATCTTATCAGAAAAAAACAAGATGTAGATCTCTCCTTGTAGAAGGTAGAAGAAAAAGAACTACTTGAACGTTATGATTTTTTGCACAAAGATGGTGACAGTATATACAAGATTTTTTTTGTACCCAAATGGATCTTAGGAACTTCCAAGCTATGTTTTGTGGCTGCATTGAAAAGAGTTCCCAGGTTTCTCACCTATTTTATATCATAGGAACACAAGCTGTAATAAGTTTGGGATTCTAAAATAAACATTAAGGAAGCATATGGCTGCTTGACTATTGGCATGTTACATTTTACTCAAACTGAATTGCAGGAAAACAGAGGTAAAGCTAATTAACACTGCATTAAAGCTGAGCCATGGAGACTATAGAAAATGTTGCATATGATACTGCATAATTTTCCCTAGAAGTGATCTTGAAGAGGGATGCAGCTCCCAACAGGGTTTGCAGAACAAGAAGAAAATCAAGTCAGGCAGACCTGTCTTCTGTTTTAAGATGCTAGTTCTTTGAATCACTGGCTTCAATCATATGAAATAAAATTGGCAGTGTCAGAATACTCGTTCTTCTGAAGTAGAAGACATTCTAGAACTTAAAAAACATTGTTGCTGTTCAAGCTATTGAATTACTAGTTGGTACTGCATAGTCTGATGGTGAGTCCTCATTGAAAAGGCAACCTTTCGCTACTGCAAAGACCTTTTCGAGTTATCAGTTCTTATATCATTGTACTCTACAATAGGAAAGCTTATAGTAATATTTGATTTATTTTTAATTTTGCTTATTTGTCTTATATAGGTCTGAAAGGAGGAGCTGGAGGACCTGATGGACAGGGTGGTACCTTCCGGTACTCCTTCCATGGCGACCCACATGCTACATTTGCAGCTTTTTTTGGTGGCACAAATCCTTTTGAGATCTTCTTTGGAAGGAGGATGCCTGGTGGCAGAGACACTGAAGACATGGAGGTGGATGGTGATCCATTTGGATCCTTCACTAGTTTTAGTATGAATGGTTTTCCAAGGGAAAGGAATACAGTTGGTAGCCAATTACGTCGTAAACAAGATCCCCCTGTAATCCATGAACTTAAAGTGTCTTTGGAAGAGATCTATCATGGCTGCACAAAAAGGATGAGGATTTCACGTAAAAGGCTTAACCCAGATGGTAGAAGTGTCCGAACAGAGGACAAAATTCTTACGATTGAGATAAAAAGAGGATGGAAAGAAGGCACCAAAATCACTTTTCCAAAAGAAGGTGATGAAACACCCAACACCATTCCAGCTGATATTGTTTTTATCATTAAAGATAAACCTCACTCTCACTTCAAGAGAGATGGATCAAATATTATCTATCCTGTTAAGATCAGCTTAAGGGAGGTAAGTTTCTCTTTTGGTAGAACTCTAAATGTTTAAACCTGTTACAATATGATGCAATGACTGTGCTGCATGAACTGTATGGCAGCAGTAAAGTTTTGGTGTTTTTTTTTAAAAAGTTTCACTTGTAAAGTTAACATGGCTGCAAGCACAGTTATTTACAGCACAATAGTTGTTTTGATAAAAATGGAATATTATTTCAATCTGTTTACTATAGAGGTGGGAGAGAATGAAGGTGGAAGGGTAAGAATAAAGGTTGATATGTCTTTAAATCTTCATACTCTATCTTTCTAGCTAAATATATATTAGGCTGAAGTAACAAACACAAATACAGTTAACAAATACATCCACTATAGTATGCTCCTTACTGCTGGGATACGATTGCTTACTTCTGTAGGACAGAGTAGAAATGTCTTAAATATTTTCACTGCCAACAAATTCTAAGTCTGCCTTTTTATGTCATAAGTTATTTCAGTATGATTTCAAAGTACATAGAGATAGATTTCATGAGGATAAATTATTGTGAACAGGTGTTATAGGAGCTATATATAACAACAAAAATGGTACAGCTTTTTAAAATTCCATTCCAAGTCAAAACACATTGGCTTTCAAAATGAAAAATCAGAAAGACAACTGAGCAGAGTTCTTAAGGGTCTGAAGCCTCGACGTGGTCATCATTTAAAAGATAATGTATCTGAGTGTGGTGTGATTTTTCTTCTTAATTAGTATTAGGTGGAGAAATAAACTCTTGCTTGCATTGTAAGTTCTTTGCACACATTATGAGCTCCCTTAAAGGATTCTTAACTGAAAAACTAAAAATGCATCTGAAGAGAGCTGAAGTGCCTAAAATAGGAGGAGGAAGGGAGAAAAGACAGTATTTAATGTTGATGTGGGTAATATAGTTCCTTCATAGATAAAAGCCAATTTAGACTCATTGCATTGTTATGTAAATTGGGCATTATCAGTATAGACTAAGTGTGCTGAATCAGGTGAAGCTGGAGGAATCAAAATGTTATTATCAGAGATCCTAGTAATGAAAACAAACTATTGGATAAAGCAAGAGAAGGTCTGTGATGTTTTAGTTTTGGTGCACCAAAATAGTTGTTTGCTCTTCTTTGAGCATCACAATGCTCACCTAAGATGGCTGTGTAATTTGGTACGCCTCTGTTTATAGACACTTAAATGTTGTTCTGCAATTTGATGTAATATAGGTTGATAGTGTATTAGAGTAAACCCCTGTGCAATGTAAACAAACAAAAAATGGAACAGACCTCAATTTCCATTGCAAACTGAGAAGCTGGACTTCTCTAGAGAAGTATGAGTGAAGAGTTCTCTCTGTACTCAACTACCCTATTATCTGGTAAAGTATTTGCAGGATATATAAGTACAGTTACCCTGCAGTGGCCATTGTGTAAGATTGGTAAATTCTGTGATATTCAATGACAAATTGAAGCCTTCACTTTTTAAGAGAGGAACACTGTATTTGAATTTTGACATCTTAGTAGTGCACAGTGGAAATACTGTTTAGAATGCTAGTCTTTTCTAAATAATCCAAATTCAGTTGTAGGTATAAATAAAGTTCTGACCAATTTCTTTTTCCCATGATACAATCTTTCTTTAGGCTTTGTGTGGCAGCTCGATCAATGTGCCAACGATAGAAGGAAGAACCATACCCATGACAGTAAATGAAGTTGTAAAGCCTGGGATGAGAAGAAGAATTATAGGATATGGTTTGCCGTTTCCCAAAAATCCTGACCAACGTGGAGACTTAATTATAGAGTTTGAAGTAATTTTCCCAGATAACATTTCTCCAGCATCAAAAGAAGTACTTAGGCGAAATCTTCCAGTTTCATAAAATGAAGACTGTGTATGTCAACTGTTTAAATAGGACACTGGAAATGCAGAAGACTGGCAAGTCTGTGCTTTAAAAGTGCAATCTGTAACAACTAGTGGAATATTTGTTGTTTTTTTTTCTTTTGTTTTGTGGGATGGGTGGGGGGGGAAATAATGCTGCATGAGAAGAAAAGGGTTAAGTACAAGTCATACAGGTGACTTCTGCAGTAAAATTTACAGAGAAAACCACTCATTTTATTTTACATCTTCCTAATCAGAAAAGTTTCTTCATTATTTTGCCTAATGTAAACTGTAGTCAGTTTTTACAAAGTTAGCACATATTTCTGATACAGTACTTGAGCCTCCAAGTACTTTATTTCTTATATCCCTACCCTATCTATAATGTTACCCATTTATACAGAAATTGGAAATAGTAGTAGAAATACACAAATATATAAATATTTTGAAGAGGAAAACATTAAAGTTATCATTTTGGTATGTTGCCTTCCACTGCACAAAGCATAGACTGGGAAAATCAGCTTGGACTCCTGAACCATCCCCCAGTGAAATGAAAGCATTTTCTTTATTGCCCCAGAATGTGTGAGGACTGCACTGCGAGTCTAGCAAAGGGCATGTGGCTTGAGGAGCAAGAGTAGCTGCTTGCTGTAGGACAGCCTTCAGGCAGAACAGCAAGAAGGGATTCTACAAGTACATAAACAGCAAATGGTGGGCCTGCTGTCAAATGGGGCAGGGAAGCTGGTGCCAAATGGCATGGAGAAGGGGTGAGGTACTTAGTGCCTTCTTTACATCAGTCTCTACCAGTAAAACAAGCCTTCAGGAATTCCAGGCCCCTGAGACCAGAGGGGAGGTCTAGAACCTCGGTGGTGAAGGACCAGATTAGGGTGCACTTAAACTTAAAGTCTGTGAACCTGACAAATTGCACCCCAAAGTGTTGAGGGAGCTGGCTGATGCCATTGCAAGACCACTCTTAATTATCTTGAATGGTCATGGAGATTGAGAGATGTTCTGGTAGACTGGAAAAGAGCAAATATCCCTTGTACCTTCAAGAAAAACAAGAAGGAAGGTTTGGGGAGCTACAGGCCCAGTCAGCTTCACCTCAATCCTTGGGAAGGTGATGGAGAAAATCCTCCTAGAAAGCATTTCCAAACACATGAAAGAGAAGGTGATCAGGAGTAGTTGGCATACATTTACAAAGGGGAAATCATGCTTGACCAACCTCATTGCCTTCTACAGTGAGATGACTAGCTTTGTGGATGACAGAACAGTCCATGTTGTTTACCTTGACTTTAGTAGACAGACTGATAAAAGTACAGGTTAAATAAGTGGAAAGTGAGGTGGATTAAAAACTGGCCAAATGAGTGGGCACAGGAAGGTATGATCAGTGGCACAAAGTCCAGTTGAAGGCAAGTCAGTAGTGGTATACCCTGTGGCTCAATACTGGGGCCAATGCTATTCAACATCTTTGTTAATGACCTGGGTTATGGGATGGAGCGGATCCTCAGCAGGTTTACAAATAGTATAAAACTGGGAGGAGTGGCTAGTAACACCAGATGATGTACTGCCTTTCAAAGGGACCTCAGCAGGTTGGAGAACTGGACAGAGGATTCTCACAAAGTTCAACAAAGGGGAATGCAAAGTCTTGCTCCCTGAGGAATAACCCAAGGCACTAGTATGCCCTGGGAGCTGACTGGCTGGAAAGCAGCTTTGCCGAGAAACACCTTGGGGTCCTGATGGACAAAAAACTGACTGTGAGCCAGCAATGCACCCTTGTGGCAGCAAAGGCCAAAGCTTTGCTAGCAGGCTGAGAGGGATCATCCTTATTCTCTACCCTCAGCACTGATGAGGATGGATCCTGGAGTACTGTGTCCAGTTCTAGGCTCCCCAGTGCAGGAAAGATACAAATTTACTGGAGTGGGTCTAGCACAGGGTGATGTATGAGAGTCTGAGAGAGCTGGAGCTCTTCAGTCTGGGGAAGAAAAGGCTTGAGGGGGAATCTTACCACTGCATATCACCTGATGGGAATGAATGAAGATGGGAGAGCCAGGCTCTTCTCACTGGCTATCAGTGACAGGACTAAAAGGCAATGGACACAAGTTAAAAGACAAGGGATTCCATCTGAACACAAGGAAACACCTTTTTATTGTGAGGGTGGTCAAACACTGGAACTGGTTGCTCAGAGAGGTCGAGGAGTCACTATTCCTGGAGATACTCAAAACCCGACTGGACATGGTCTCGGACAGCCTGCTCTAGCTGACCGTGTTTGAGCAGGGGTCTTGGACTACGTGATCCCAAGAGGTTCCTTCCAAACTAAATGATTCTGTGAACTTGAACTTGGACTTAGTACTTTTCACTAGACAGTGGTATGGGCCATGTTCTGCAAATGTGGCTTAGCCCAAAGATGGGTGGTACTGATGTGACAGCTTGAATCTCTGGGCAGTAGGTCTATGCTTGAGTGGAAAGATGCACAGAGAACACTGAAAGCATTTGGCTAGTGCAAGTATTTAAAGATCATGGTGATCTCAAGTATTCATTATTTTCAAAGGCTGAACCATACTCCCATGAAGAAGAAGGAGAAGCCCAGGTCCTAGCTAAAGGAAAGTTTGCTTAAGACATAAGGTGGAATAGGGGTTGCCCATGA
The DNA here is from genome assembly GCF_031877795.1 of Strix aluco. Classification (NCBI taxonomy): domain Eukaryota; kingdom Metazoa; phylum Chordata; class Aves; order Strigiformes; family Strigidae; genus Strix; species Strix aluco. Next base: position 14,003,733 of record NC_133938.1, read on the forward strand.
ACTTTCATATGCTTGAGTTGAGTCTTTTTTGAATACAAATATGACTTACTTGTCTTTAGAGTTAAAAGGTGCATAGGGAAATGGAGAGCCCTCTGTAATAGTCTAGTTTTATAATACAGTAATAGGGCTGGTTCCCTTGATTGTGGCATGATTTTGGTGAAAGAAATGCCTTGTGGGCGTGCTTTATTACTTGAGTTTAAAACCATATTACAGTGCTTTAACACTTTCAAAGGGGTTTTTTTTGGTTTGCTTTTTTTTTTTTCTTCATAAGAAAATATGTAAGATTTGCTGCCAGCTTTTTGCCTGTGGAAATTTAGTAGTTACCTACTCTGTTAGGTAACTTAAATAGCAGTGTTATCTTCATATATGTGATTTTCTGCAGGAAAGTAAATCATATGGAATTGGGATTTAATTTACAATAACTTTTTAATGAGCACAAGAAGAATCCCATTTCTGTTACTCAAAGGAATAGAACTTCTAGGAGATACTGTTCGAGTCAATTTTTCAACTGCAGATCTCTTCATACAGTGTCAGTTGTAGTCCTAAATCTACAAGGAGCTTAACAATTGCTGGAGCGGTATCACAAAGGGATAATATTTGCTACTTAGTGCTTATGCATATTGTTAACACTATATATTATTGTTTGTTCAAAAAATTCCCATTTCAATATGTTCCGCATTGCATTTCTTATGTGGTTTTTAAGTAAAAAGTGTAAAGTTGGTTTTTAACTTTCTCTTATCTTTTGTTATGATGGCAGATGCTATAAGCTACATGACTTCAAAAGCATATCATCCTAAAATACCTGTTTGTCAGTTTAAAAGCTAATGGATTGAGCACTTTGTAATCCAGGATCTTGTAACCATAGTCCAACTTGTAAAAAAAACCCAAAAACCAAAAAACCACACCATCAATTAGGACTATTTTTTGTAACCATATTCAGGTAAGAGGAGTAGTGTTAAATTGAGGAATTGCAGTATATTGTGTATTTAGAGGTGTATATATATATGTATAGCAAACTAAACTTTTCCAACTGTTTTCATGCTCAAAATACAGAACTTTAGGACTGGTATGAAATGCTTGTATTTCTTTTCTTATGGAAAGGTAACAAACTATATGTTTCAGAAAATAGCATGTGGAATTACTTCAAAATATGAGAGGGAGCATTAATATCTATCTAGGATTCACAAAAATTAATATTTTTCTAATCAAAAAATGTGCTTAAAAGCTATGTTTTAAAAAATACTTTAATAAAGGCTGCTTGGGAGAAGGAAGCAAATACTCAGTCACCTACTGTATCTCTAACTACTGAAATACATGGAAATAAAATGGACATTCATGAAGTTGGGATGAGAAGGATATTTTGATCTCCTGAAGGTTGCTTAAGTGCCATAGAAAGTAAAAGTCATCTGACTACTTTGGAGTTCATTCAACAAGTCTATGTTAACCTCTACTTCTAAAGAACATTTTTTTAATCTCCCCAACATCACGCTTTAGAATAACCTCAAGCTATTGGAAGAGAAGGGCAAGCTACATTACAGCCATTTCTCCTTTCTGCCATGCGGTGGTACTCTGCTCCAGAGCAGGCTTTCTGATGTCATGAGGATATTAGTATTCCACTCTTCCACTGCACCTTTCTTTTATTATCTATGCTGGAAACTGATTGAAGCCTATTTGTGGTGTGTTGAACAGATGCGGTTTTGGGTTGGGTTTGAGTCCCAACCTGTTTACTTTGTCATGGAAGTATCAGATTCTTGAACTGGGGTTGAGTCTCCACTGTTGTTCTTACCACCATCTTCTTGTAACTTTGTATGTACTCACTTCCATTTGCCTTTTCATAGGGTGGAAGCTTTCTCTTCATTTGTATGACCTCTTCTAGTATTCACCCCTATTTTCACTGTGACCTTCAGTCCCAACCTCACAAACAGTGCTGAAGATGAGCAGTATGTATCATGATGATCAGTCAGATATTATTAATGTTCTAATTCTCAGATATGATAGTTTTAGTAAATGCTTAAAACAGTATCCATGTCTGATTCTCAACAGTCCAAGCATAGGGAGGAGGCATCCATCAGGTTGATGCATAGTGCTGTAAATGAATCAAGCTCTTGGACCAGTTGTACCTTCAATGCTAAGAGCCAAAGCATGGGTGAAGAAAAAGTCTGTACCTGGCTTGGTTTTTAAGACCCTGGGTAAGCTGTGCACAGGTATCAGTGTGCCATGAAATTCTTGACCTTGCATAGTGTTGCTTAGAGACTGGAGGAGACCATTGTCTTGACTGGATAATTTGCTATTAGTTGTGGATTTTTTTAAATTTTTTTTTTTGAGGGCCTGTTCCAAAATAAATCAGCAGCCTGGAAGGGGAGTTGTATTTGGCCAAGAATCAGTTCTACTTCCTGGTAAGTGCCACTAGCCCTGTGCTTGCATAAGCTAAACTTCCCCTGTTAATGAGTCATGCTTTGTGTTAATAATTTTTTTTTTTTTGAGATGTACTGGGTGCAACTGGCTGGCATTTAGTTTTTGTTGAGAGAGGAAAACAATAGTGGTTTCCAAACCTTATTTTCCTTGGCTTTTAGTTAAGGCTGTATGATCCTAGACATATTTACATCTTTTTTTTATTTTCACCCTATAACCCTTGAGTCTTTCAAAATAGTCCTGGAAAACCCCAAATCTTTAAGCCCTTATGATGCTTTTGCCACTTCTCAATGACTTGGTCTCACTAATGTGGTGATGCAGTCCTAAAATGTGATTCTAGGAACTGTATATCTGGGGTGCTACTGAGCTAAAGGAGTGAAGTCTATAGCCTTTGTAAGGACTTTGCTCTGTTCATGGACAGCTGACTGATTCTAAAAAGTGCTAGACTGGTTAATATCTGTCTCATCCTGTCATGACAGACTGTTACATCGCTGCTTTAGGTACTTGCATACTTGATGATGACCTGTGTGTCTGGCTGACAGGATTATCCAGTAGCAAGTGCTTCGTAGACAGGGGTTTGAGAGAATGATGTGCGTGACTGAATGGTATCTGTAGTATCAGATAACAAAGAATGAAAGGCACAGTGGAAGGGAAAGACACTACACTTGGGTGATTGTGGAGAAGAACAGAAGTATGGTCAGTCTTGCATTTGAAAAGCACACTCTGCCAGAGAAGCACTCCCTGTCAGATCTAGTCACTTTCCCTGACTACAACAGTATCAGTCCCATAGGGATCCACTTACAGAGTTCCAAGTCATAGTGGTTATGGCAGCTCTTGTGCTGACACCTGGCCCCCTTTATTAATTTATATAGTTGATGAAGCTTCTAAGAAGGTCTGGAGGTCACTAGACAACTTGACAAACTAAATGCAATCCATTTCTTTCTAGTACATGCATCTTGCGTGCTAGTCTGACTCACTGATGACATACTTTGGGGGTAGAATAGGTTTTACCCCACCAGTGAAACTTGCTATGATTCAGGGTAAAACTGTGCACATATGCTAGAACTAAAAAATATGGAACATGGACATGCTACTGTAAATATCATTAAGAGACAATTTTCCAGTCAGTAAAAGCTAGTCCTCCTTTGCAGCTGACATTTAATAGTTCTTACTATATTGCTTACTGAACAAATCCTATAGAACCAGGATATTCATATATTCACTTACTGTTTAGCATGCAAACGGGGCAAATGGCAGTACAAGTCTCCTCATGAAATACAGATTCTCAGGTTTTCATTTGTCAAATTGCTCAGCAATGAACTACTGGCATGATTTGTTTCCTTCAGGCTCCTCCAATTAATTGTTCTGTTATTTAAAGAGTGAAAGTAGAGGTCTGCTGTTGCTCCCCTTGGGTCTAGAAGGTGTAACTGTCCTGTGCTTCTTTTGTTCCCCTGGAATTACTGGTTTACTCAAGGGAGGAGCTATACAGTAACAATCTTGTTAGTCATGCCTGATTGCTTCATCAAGGACAAATTATCATCTTCACACTCCTGCTGCCCTACGTAATTAAAAAAACAACAATCCCTACCCAGCCAGCTCCTGAAATATGGTATAGCATTTCCCTCAATAAGTACTTTATGGCATGCTCTAAAAAAGTGTCTCAACTGCTTGTATTTGTATCCAAAGAAAGGTTGATAAACTGGGTTCAGTGAGAAGCAGCCCTTGCCAGAAAAGCTGTGGCCAAGTGTAATAAGGACCTACAACCACTTCTTGGAGCAATCCAGGAACACCATGTATTTTTATTTTCCTCATATACCAACAAACTGATTTTAAAAGTAATAGGAAGTAGGATAAAAATCTCTGGGATCCCCTTCTGCTCCCTATTGAGTCACAATTGCAACATTGAAGTCAGTGTGCAAAGTGAGTTTATTGCTGCTGTATGGACTTTCAGAGGATGGTTTTACTAGCTGATGTTTTTTATGTGTCAAAGCCAAAATATCAATACTTAATGTAGTATGAACAAACTCTCAGAAGATCAGTAAGTTTTGGGAATGGAGTTTGGGCCCCTCCTGTCACAGGCAGTTCTGGAGGAAATACAATCTTATTGAAAGGCTTTGTTTTGCAGTATCCTCTGATGGTTTTAAAAATAGTTTTTAACATTATTAATGAGTAGGAAATTTCAATTTTATTTTTATCAACATTCTTTTGTTTAGATAATTTATATCAGTGTAATGCTACCATGCTATATTTTTTCTCAGTCTTAATTTCACTAGATTAAACAAGATAAGGTCCTGAAATATCTTAGAAAAGCTCTTCATTTTGTGGTCACACTTGTAATTCTTTTAAGCAGTTTGGAACATTAATTTGGAACATGAATGACCAGAAAGATGTAATATGCTGCAGGTAAGATCTTCACAGGTACATATATATATATATATATAATTTATGTGTAGTTAAACAATTTTATATACTGATAGTTTGCAGTATAGCGCTGTGGCATTTCATATTCAGTAACATGGCTGTGTTTTATTTCTCCACAAACGTTATGGATGTTGCATGCTGCGATTCTTGCAACCTAAGTACTATGGCTGAGAAAGTGAAGAATGTGATAAGCTGCAGTGTGCAATATAATCATAGGATAAAAGGACTGAAACCCATTTTTCCATTATTTTTCTTAGTACATGGTTTATTTTTCCTTCTAAAACCAAGGCTAATAATGGATTATTAACATTTTTATTTAAATGGTTAATTCTCTGACAATGTCACTTACAAAAAGTGAAATGTAAGTAATTTTTGGATCCTAGCTATCCTGAATTGCTGGAGGCTTCTTTGGATTCATGATCTAGTTTTAATTTGTGTTCATTAATGTTGGCAGATGTTTCCCTAGTGGGTACACATTCAAGGAAGCCTGAGAGCAGGACTGGTTGTAGTTGGAGAAGATGTCTTGTGTCCATTATAGGTTTCTATTTTTTAAGGTTCTCAGCAGTCTGACTCATTTCTAGCTCTGCAGATCACTCAGTCAACACTGTGTTATGCTCACTAAAACTAAATGGTTGAAGCTGCTAATGCATGATCAGAGCAATATTAATAAATAGCATTTGCAGCTTAATAAACTATAAGGACATGTAGCAGTAATGGATGGATGAAACTGAGTGTTGAACACTTCTTTACAGTTTCTTGCCAAAGCTGCGGGCTGCTATGACAGTTTCATGTAGACGCTGCTCTAGGTTTGGCTTTCGAGAATAATTTAGCATATGTGCAATTTTCCTCTGACTTAAACAACAAAAAAGTTCAATATCACCTGTTACATCATGTAAGTAATGATGGCATATACATGCTCCATACTGTTTGTATTAAACAGTACGATGTGATCTTCAGTTTATTCAGTCGGCTCTGTTGGTCTCATCATTTTTTCTTTTGCAGTTAAAAACTGATGCTGTTGCCCCAGGCTTTAAGTAGGATCAGCATAGTTCTTGTACAACTTCAGCTGTCTTTTTCCATCCATCTCCATATGAAACATGGAAACATCAACACTGTCATTGAAGAAAGTTTTGCAACAGATATCTAAGTGTAGGGATATGTCAATATCTGTGAGTTTTTAAAATAAAACAAATCTGCACAACTGCTGTATGTTGCTATATGGAAACATGACTGTTTTAATTTACATTAACTAAATTGTAACATCAGTGATGACCGTAAACAGTATTTACTGTTTTTTGAGATTGATCCAATTATCTTTTTAGAAGATGAGGAATGAGTTGGTAGAGACCACTGTTGGCAGAGACAAGACATAAATACTTGTTGATGTCACCAATTCCTTTATAATACATTTCAGTAAATGGAAAAAGGCATGTTTTAAAAGAAATTCCCCATTTAAAATTGCCAAACAACAAAAACCCCTAAATATGTGAATGAACATAAACAGTTTGGTACTGTTATTTATCCCATTTCATCTCACAGCAATCTCATCCAATCTACGCCAATGTGCTGTCTGAATTGCATTCCAATAATGGGAAAAAGTACACACAGTTCTCCAAGTTCAAAGAAATGTTCAGTTCAAGTTTTCTGGTTTCAAACTGGACTGGAAAGTCAGCTATTGAAGTGTGATGGAAAGTTTATTCTGTAATGTGTTTTTTATTGGTGGAAATGACTAGAAAATGAATAACAATCTTTAATCCAATTGTCTTTGATTAGAATTGGGTAAAAGGCATTTTTGAGTATTTGGTTAAATCTTACCACATGCTAGCTGCAAAGACTGAAATCCAGCTGACTTCAAACCTATTTTTCCCTACATGTGAGCAGTTTAGAAGTTGTATGTATTTTCTGAGATGCTCTAGGTACTCTCTGATTAGCTATGCTAAGAACTTTTGACTCTGGGCTGCCTCCTAATAATTCACTTCTCCTGTGCTTACCTGGTCTAACTCAATGTGCCAGAATCCTTTTTTTTTTTTTTTTTTTTCCTTTCAAAAGTGGTTTGTCTCTTCTATTCTGCGAGTCAGAAGATGTGGTAAGGCAATGCTGCTTCCCTCTGCAGCTTTATAGCAGATTGCTTTGGAAGTGCTGGATGTTGCCTCATGAAATTTCCACTCTTCACATTTTGAGTGGGTTCAGTACACCAGTGAAAATGGAGCAATTCCACTGAGGTGAGTGTAGTTACATTGGAGCACAGATGTCTTCTGTAACATGTGAACATCTCAGTCTATAAAATACATGTCCCTATTCCATGGTGGAGAAGGAAACATTTTAAATCTACAAAATGTTAGAAAATACACGTTTCAAATATATATATGTTAAATCTCAGTATTACAAAGCTTTTGCCCAGTTCCATAGGAAGCCTCTTAAACTTTGCTTATATGGCTGTTGCTTTGTTAATCCTGAGAGGATATAAACCTATTCTGATCAATATTTAGTACTTCCTTATTAGTAGAAATTCCTGAACTAGTGAGTGGAAAGAGGGTAAACTTTTTATGGTCTGGATTTGTGTACAATTTAGGGAAAAACATTAAAGGTATGCAAGTACACTTCACAGTATACACTTTACATAATGCACAAGTAGAAAAAAGTGGAAGAGCTATCTTTGCAGGGACCAGATAATGGGCCGTACCAGTCTTTGGCAAGCTCGGCATTCTTGGCGCAGCCCCGTTCGCTGCCGTGGGCAGGAAGGGTTATTTATTTGTGCCAGTAGCTCCTGTCCCAAGGCCGTGTGCCTCCGCTGTAGTCATGGCCGGTTGTGGCTTCCACGGTGGGCGGCGGGGAGGCGGGGGAGGCTTTGGGGGTCCCGCTGTGGCCGAGGCTGGCGGGGTGGGGGCGCAGGCAGGGCAGAGCCCCGGTGCCCCCCCGACCCGCCGGGGACAGCCGGGCAGCGGGCGGGGCGGGGCGGGGCGGGGCGGCCGCCGGGCCCGGGCCTCACCTGCCGGCGGCATGGCTAGGGCGGCGCCGGGGGCAGAGTCCAGCGCGGGTGGCCGGCGGCGGCAGGAGCCCGTTACAGGCGTGGAAGATGCCGCTGGGGCTGAGGAGCAAGAAGAAGGACAAGTCCAAGGAGACCCTCAAGCTGGTGGAGAGCGAGGCCCCGGCCCCGGCCCCGGCCCCCACCCCCGCGGGGGCCCCGGACCCGGCCCCGGCCGCGAGCGCGTCGCGGCTGCAGTTCCACACGCAGCTGGCGCACGGCAGCCCCACGGGCCGCGTGGAGGGCTTCGGCAGCGCCCGCCAGCTCTACGCCAAGATCGCCGAGGCGTTCCACATCCACCCCGCCGAGGTACGGCCGGCAGCGCCCGGGGGGACTCGGGTAACTTCTGCGCCGCGGCTGCCGGTGGGAGGTGGCTTTGCAAATTTTTTGCGGACGTGGGTATTTTCCACTTTGGGGGGGAAAAAATTCCTTTTTCTATTTCCATGTGAGCGTTACCATACGGGAAAGAATATAGGCATAACTGTATTTAATATTTTTAAACGGAAACGCGGTGGCCCTTTTACCCAAAACATCTCTGGTGTCTGGGTTAACCTGTTGCCAGCCTGCTGTTTAACACGGCGCTTCAGCGCTGGGTCAAACCGTTTGTATCGCAGCTGAGCGGATGAGTTATTTCCAGCGCAGGAATTACTGACTGTAGCGATTCGTTCCAGTTTAAAAAACCCCAACCACAACAATGGATCCATAAGGGTAAATACCCAGAATGAAGGCAATAGGGGGTATAAATGTTTTAAATCTGGCTACATTTTAAAATTCCAACTGAATGTGACGTTTGAAAAGTTTTCTGGTTTGCCAGGTAATTACTTTAAAAATCCCACTCTTGAAGTGAGGTTATTTAAATCAGTAACAGGATATTTTTTAACCCTGCTGCCTCTTTGATCTTTTTTTCTGAGCCAAGTTTTAAACATTTGTTTGGATAATGATTCATTTGTGTTTGTAAATGCGTTGTTTTCTCTTAGTTAAAAGATAGTGGCCATATCAAGTTCTTCCTACGTGGTTCTATGAACCTTAACCTCTGAGTGGCAAATTGAAACAAAGTGCTAGCATTTCGTTGTGCCTGCATGGGGCTATACAGCTTGTTTTCTTATTTGTAGCTGGCTCTTTTAAAGTAGTAAAGACTACTACTATAGACTTTGTTCAGAGAGTTTGCTGCGGCTTGACCTAGCACCATTTCAAACAGTAAATTGTAAAAGAAAAGTGGCAGTAGCCGTGAATACAGTTTAACCAGTCACTGGTGCATGAAGTAATTAAGTACCAGTACCATTGCCAGCCAATGCACCTACGTCCCGGACCTTCCCAGCTGCCTTCTGACCTTCTGCTTCTCCATTTTCTTTCCATACTGAGCTGCTGTTCCCCTTTGGTTCTGTTCCATCTTCAGTTATACCTTCTACTCTCAAGTTCTCATAATTGTCAGAATATCTTCTATTTTAGTTTTCTTTCTTCCACTGTTGAACTTTTGTTACTGATTTTTGGCATCACCAACTTGAGAAAGAACAGGTTCACCAGGAAATTCAATTTTGTATGAATGGTGTGCTCCCATTTCTCCTGCTAGATGTATAGTCTGACATCCCCAAAGGTTTTAGAGGAAGCACCACATGGTTCATGTGCATCTATTGCCAGCCTTGTTCTAAACCAGAGAAGTATCTTTTCTTTTTTTCTCTACTGTCACATTACCAAATGTTTTTTGTTTTCTTGTGGTTTTTTTAAAACGTGGTTTATTGGTAAAAATGGATGGAGAATTATTGCTGGAGGCACTGAACTTAAAATCTTTTACTCAAGAAATTCAATTGGCTTTAGGAAACTAAGTTGTATGAAGTGAAAATAGGGATCCAAAATACTTCCTGGTATAAAGGTGTCACAGCAGAGTGAAGAACCTGGAACAGAGTCTTGCCACAAAATTTTGGATTGACAAGATAAAATAGGATAGATCAGTGAATGGCAAGGGGTGCCATGAAATGTGACTTTATTAGCAACTGCTGAACTTGCTGAAAGTAAGGAAAGACTGGATATTTTAAATAGTATTATCTATTTATTAAAGCTGCTTTTGGTGTAAAGAATAACATCAGAAGCTACACCTCATCAAACTGAAAGACACTGAGGTACTCAAATGCCATTTGTAGGTGTTACCTGTCTAGGAAAGTTTCTGTGACCTAGCTATGCTGAAGCCTATGGGCAGTGTGATACCTGAATGCCTTCGGAAACAAGTACTATCAGAGAGATCTCTGCCCTGTAGTGACTGAGGTGGAAAATAGCGGGGGGTGGGGTGAGGGGAAGAGCTCAGCGTAGAGAGCATTTGGATAACTGTTGCAGAAGTGAATATATTCAATAGGATATGTGAGTTTACTGCAGTATAGGCAAGGGTATGGATTCTTGTACTTCAGTGTTCTAGTATGGTTCAGGATGAGCTATACTTGTCATCTGTTGCTTCTCTTTTCGACTCTGCATGGTTACAGCACCTCATTTCCTCTTTGTATCACATCTTGCAGGACCAGATGAGTTTAGCTTCTGCTAGAGAATCCTTTCCAGGGTTTGTGACTGACTGCCAACAGTGACAGAGAGAAGCTTGTATAAAACACAGTATTTGTTGAACAGACACTGACAAAAACTTCTGTGCAGACCTGGATCATGAGTAGGGTAGGATGGGGACAGAACAAGACAGGTATAGCTTCAGAGGTGACACTCCTCCACTCTTATGATGTTTGCTAGGCGTCTGTGAAGGAGTGAGCCATAACAGCAGCTTTCTGAGGCTTTTCCTGTACTCACCTTTTCTTGTCTAGGTACTTCATTCTTCATCCATCTTCCTAGGTGAATATATATATCAGTTATCCCTTTTGAACCTGACACTCAGCCTGCATCTCTGCCTACCTCTCTGACTTTTACCATGACCAGCATTTTTTCTTTTCCTTGTTCAACGTGAATGTTCTTTCCACAGGGAGAAGGAGTGAAGATAGCTTCTAGCAGTGCATTGCCTGTATCATTAATATGAGTGCTGTTTGAGGTAGATCACGTTGGCCTTGACATTTAACTTTATTTCTTCAACAGGGTTTCAACAAGGAAGCACAGAGCTAAAAAAAATTAGATGCAATTCTTAAGTAACGACACTACCCATCCACAGTTATGTGTATGTTTCTACTTGCATAAATAATACAAATATCTCCCTGATTTTTTCTATAGAGGATGAAGTAGGAAAAGTAGTTGGAAAAAGTATTTATGTATGGTCTTGGCCATTTAGGATTACTACTCCATTGTGACTATTGGGAAATGTAGCAGGGACTGTTATGCTCCCTGTAAGAGAGAAAATGCTAAGTGCAGCCTGTATGATAAATGAATGAGCACTGACCAAAGGACAATGTGGGTCTGTTAAAGTATGTGGTGGTTGTGGTGTGCTCCTGTGGGAGCACAGGGCTTTACAGTATTCAAAGTAGCTAATCGGGCACTGGGAACGTGGATATTGAAAGTCCAACTATATTTCTCGTTCAGATGAGAAGGAAATTGTAAACCACAGAAGCTATATCGACTTTTGGTTTGTGTACTCATAATTTGCACTTTTTGATTATTTTGTTTGCTTTGGAAGGTGAGGTATGGTGGGGCTGGTGAGGTAAGTTGAATGCTTAGTGGGTGTGTCTGTCAAGAGCTCATGGAGGTTGGGGTTTAATTTCACAGTGGAAGGAATTTTGTTTCATAAGGGGAATACAGGAAAAGGGAGACCTTCCCAGTAGCATTGAGGGCAGAAATGCAGCTCCCTCTGTGTCTTCCAGTAACAAGAGTTCAACTGCTGAGCTTGGGTCTGGGCTGTTGTTCCATGGGCCTTGTCTCCTCATGCTAAAGAGTTAAGTATAATGTGAGGCTGTGCCACATTAAACTTTCATAGAAGTATTTGATTTAAACCTGTTCAACTTAAACTTTTATGAAAGAATACTGAAAAATAAGCCACTGCTGAAACTTAGGTTTCTGAATAAAAGTGACCTTATAACAAGAAAAAATCCGAAGTGTATTTTAGGAGGTTAGAGAAAAGGGTCAGCTTGTGAAATCCTCATCACCAAAATGTTCTAAGTTTTAAGGTATATGCTTATCTGTCAAAACAAATTGTTCACAATTTTGCCTACAGACTGAAGACTTTAAATGAACAACTTAACATTCCCTACAGACCACCTCCTTCCAACCCTATGGCAACAATTGTTTGCTTGCTGTTCCCCTAAGCAGTGCTTAAATTTCACACCCGTATTACGTGTGATGCTTGCTTTGATAATGATCTGTTTTTGAAATACTTTTGAGCTGTGTGGAAGAATTTACACTGTAATTCTTCTGTGTTCTGGGTTTAAAAAAAGAACAGTAAAACATTGAATGCTTATTTTTTAGTGCTGTATCGGGCAGGCAAAGTTGCATACCTGATAGAGTACCAAAAGCACACTAGAACTTGGAGGACTTGGTTACTCTAGCTGTTGCTGCAGCTAGTCAAGGTCCCCACATTTTCCTCAGGGAGGATAAAGTGAGTAAGGTGCCCAGAAAATGCGTTGGTGATTCCTTGATATAATGACGTCTATGTATATAGGGATATCAGTGGGTGTTACATCTTGCTCAGAAGTAGAATTACCATTTCCCCATCTCTTAAATACAGAAAGTGATTATGATCTCCTCTGTGAAGTCATCTGAGATCTATTGATTTTAAAAGCACTTTTAATAGCTTCTGAGTATGCCATCTATCAGTCAACTTATTTTTGAGTTCTTCTCAAGGTGTAGGCTTAACATGGAAGATGAGAATGTAATTAATATATAGCATATACAATATGCTACTGCATATATACTTTATATAACACATAGCGTAACCCTCTCTTTCTTAGCTAATACAGTTCCTTTATATAACACGGAGTGTAACCCTTTTTTTATTGGCTAATGTAGTCTCTTCCTATTGAAAATACTGAGGCAGGGAATAATCTGTTAGTAATCTTATCTGACAAATCTATTTTATAAGGTTGTGCATAAGCCCTGGTCCCTGCCAGCTGAGTGGAATTTCCTTGTTCTGTGTGCTGCACAAGAGAACTCTCAGCTGAAGGAGGTATCCTAGATACTTCGTGACTGATGTAACAGTTATGATTTAAAATATCTTGCTAAAGTTGGCATGAAATGTCACAGCACTGGTATGCTGAGTTAAAGATCGAATCCATATGAAGGTTGAGGGTAGAAAGAGAGAGAAAAGGCTTAACAATGAAAATTGCACATTGAATTTTTTTCCTGCTTCGTTTCTGGGCAAGAAAATTATTATTAAAAATATACCAAGCTTTCAGTGAATGGAAGGTGTACTATAGTAGATGTTGTTTAAGTACTTACGTGTATAAGCTGTTATTAGGTAAGTAAAATCTATGAAAAAATACTTTTTTTTTTTAAATTGACACATTTCAGTCATGTACAAATAAAGCTGTGCTGTAACTGATAGATGGTGTAACTGTATATTATCCTGGGTAGGTACATCTTTAGTACATTACTCTGCATATATCTGTTCTGAGAAAAAGCAGTTGTTCACTAAAGAGGATAAAGAATGATTTAAGTTTTATTTTTGACTGGCTGATGCTCTCTCAGCCTTGTGGTTAGCACAGAACTGACTCACAGAAAATTCTGCAGACTTATAGGCTGTAGTAGGAATGCCATCCAGATGAAGGTCTAAAAAGAGAAACTCTGGATCGGGTTTCTAAATATCACATTTCTGCTCTGTTGCCAATTTTATCTATTCAAAAGTGTGACAGTAGTTACTAGATGATTGTCTGTTTGACAAGGTCAGATGAAGGATGCTAATGTCTAAAATGTAAAGATACAGTGCTTGTTGTACATTGTAAGAACAAGAACTGAGTTGCAGTTGTAAACTGGCCAAGTTATGTATGAGAGAGAGCTGAAAATGTATATGTGAACTTTATATAGTCTGTTTGAATTGAACCTTCTTGGTTTAAAAAAAAGCTGATGATTAGAGATGATTATTTATAAATTAAAATTTAGTTTTCTACTTAAAGCCAGCTGAATTCCTCTAGGTGATATTACTGCTCGAGTATTGGTTAGCTGAAAAACTTTGCATTACCTGAGAAAATAAAACAAATGTCTGTTAAGGCTGTGCTATTATGACTCTCATTGTTAAATTGTTAGATCACAGTTGATGTTTGATGGATTGTATGAGACAAGCAATTAGGCTTTGAAGTAGAGCTGTTTGGGTTGGTTTTTTTAAAACTAATAACAAGCCCCCCCTCTCATCAAGAAACACCATCTCACTACAAAACTTTCAATGTTTAAAACCAAAACCCCCAATAGTTATAGAATCTAAGTTCTAGAAAGCTTCAGAAACTTAAATGCCCTTGGTGAAATACATTAGGAAAAGTATTCGCCCCTCATTTGACCTGAAATAGATTTGAATAGGTTGGTGACTTTCATTTCAATTTTTCTGCTGTTGTCCAGTGTGCCGGAAGGAAAGAAAAGGCAGTTGAAGTGTTCTGGTGCAGAAAACCTTGTAACTTTTCCAAGTGTAGTGAGGGAAGTCGGGAAGGCAGAAGGAGACCCCCGCTTCCAGTGAAGCAGTGGTGGGTTTGGCAGGCTGTGGGCAGAGGTCTGTGTCTGGGTTTTGGGGCAGCTGGCCTCGCCCACTGCTCCCCAGGTACTGCCACTGGAGTGGTAGCAAACATAAAGGACACAGAGCGACGTCCTCCTGCTGTTTTTCTCAAATGCTAGGCTGGTTTCCCACTGTGTTCTTCTTTTCATGTGTTGGCATTGCTTTTTGTACTTCTTAATTTGAGCTGTGCGGGCAGTGAGCTGCAAGGGGATCCACGGTGCGCTCTGAAGGAAAATAATGTCCAGCAGATACAGGCAGGGGGTAGAAGAGTATCTACTTTTATCTCCTGTCCTGTCAGAGCCATGTGCATACTGCTGGCAGCAGAGCCTGATGGTTTGCAGCTGTGGCTTTGACACCTGTGCTGGATGGCCAAATGGGGTGGCAAGTCTCCTCCTCTTCCCCTGTTTCCAGCTGCAAGTGAAAGATGGTCTTTAGGGGTGCTCTTTGCCTCAGTGAAGTAGATTTTAGGGATTCTCTAAGTTTCTCTTGGAGTGCAGAGTTTCTCCATTTTGGGTGCTGCCCAGGAGAAGGCTGTGCGGGGCTCCCCTCACTCCTCCCCAGCTACACCTTGGAAAGGAGTTGGGGAGGAGTAGTTACTCTAGCTGCGAGGGGGAGCACTGGGTTGTGTTTTTTTGTTTTTTGGCTAGGCTGTTCAGTACAGCCTGTACTTGAAAAGCAGAAAGCCTGAAGCCTGCCCAGACTGGCCACATTCCTCCATGCAGCACCATGTGGCAAAAGCATCATCTCTGTCCCAGAGACTAACCCTGTACAGTAGGGTTAGTCTCATCTTGCCTATGCCCAGGAAAATAAAGAACCACTAGTATACATGTAGAGAGAAAAAGGAGTGCCTAACACCCAGTGCTGAAAGGAAATCCCTCAGAAAGGCTGATTTATAAAGAACCAATTTGCCCTTTTTCTTAAGCCTTGCTTTTACGAAGCTGGAACAGAGATGACCCCCATTTATGCTGGAGAAGGGTTAGGAAACTAAGCAAACCCATCGGAGATGATGTGCTCCGAGCTAATGGGGGAACACATGGAGCAATATAAAACATTTCATGCTCTCTCATGACCCTTTTGTTTTGATAAGCTCTCTTTTTTCCCCATGCAACTGCTTTCAAGCAGTTCTGTTTTAAAGCAGTCCCTAGTGATGTTTGAATCCTGTGGAATTTGAGGTGGGTGAACGATAAAGCAAAAGATGGTGGTGGCTCTTCGGTTTGCTCACTGTAACCTCTGGAACAAGCTGTTCTGCTGTAGCTCAAGATGCCAGTGTCAGAGTTGGTGTGCTGAGACAGGCCGGGAGAGGCTGCTCACACAGATATGTGTCTTTCCTTTGCTTCCTGCCAGCTCTTGTCTGCAGAGTTTGAGCTATTGATGCTTCCTGTCATGTGCGTGGATGGAGACTGTTACCTCACCTGGGACAGCTGGAGAAGGAGAGTTATCATTTCAGCTATGGATCTGTCAGAGAGGCCAGAACTATGCTCTCCTTTTTATCTTCTTATCAAGCTCACCAAACCTAATATACTGTTAAAGATAACGTGTTTGCTTTCCTCATGCACAGATTATGTTTTGCACTTTGAACACTCATAAAGCTGATATGGACAAGCTCTTAGGTGCACAAATTGGCCTTGAAGATTTCATATTTGCCCACATAAAAGGACAACGAAAAGAAGTGGAAATTCTTAAAACTGATGATGTACTTGGGCTTACCATTACAGACAATGGAACAGGCTGTCCGTTTATAAAGGTAAATGTAATTACCAGTGGAATACTTTGCTCTATAGAAGCTTCTGTTACTATAACAGGTTAATTGCTGTTTTAATGATCCTTTAGAACTATAAAATCTTTTATTATATATATGGTAAGTAAAAAATAAAGTTGCTTTTCTTTAGGTGCATAATTCAAAATCAGTTCAGCTATTTCTGTACTTCATGTCATTCAAAATTAGTTCATTTGTTCATTGCTTCTGTAATGTGTATCAGCTTTACAATGTGACCATTGTATTTTCTGACCTACCCTGAAGTAGTAGGTGTTAGATACTGCTTGCATCTGCCCCCTCCTTTTTTTTAAGTGATTTTCTGATGTCATTTATTAGGTGCTTATAGAACTTCTGTCACTCATGTGATAATGAGATCATGTTCTTTCAGTCTTTATGACTGTTCACAGGGCAGAAGCCTTTGTGCTGTATAAGAATAGGTGCAAGTGTAGTGCTTTTTTGGCTTTCCAGTATCATTGCCTTAGGTAGGGTGAATTAAAAGGTGCTAAGGATATGGATTAACACAATTTACCACAATTAATTTGAGTTGCAACTATGGGCAGTAACATGTATAATATATTAATCATAATTGCTTTCCTCCTTCTCTTCTGTATGACCTCCAGATAGTATGTTTTGAGACAAGTAACGTTGAGGAAATGATGCTGCCCTTCTTGCTGGACTAGGTATTAGGATCCTTAATCACATTTTCTGCCTTTTTTAGATGCTTTGCTCTAATCTACTCCAATTATCCATTATTAGTGAGGCACTGGCAATTATCTTCGATTACTCGTGTCCCAATCACTGTTCTCATTGCTATTATAAACAGAGCTTCTTGTATCGAGAGGTTGTATTCTTAATTCATTCCTTAGCTACCATGGTTATAAAACAAGATGTGGTTTAGAAATAGGTTTGCTTGTCTTTGTTACGGAAAAATGTGATTGAGATCATGCTTGGGAAAGCTGAGATGCAGTGGAGGTTTCAGTAAGAATTTTGGCAAAACCATAGCCTAATTTTTTTATGTTTATAGACACAGAACTCTGAATTTCTAGTGGCAGCATCCATGCAGCCTGTAACATTCAGTCACGCTGCTGCTTATGTGGCATTTTAAAAAAAGGCATTGAAAGCAGTGCTTCAGTGATTAAAGTTCACATGTGCAGCACTGTACAGAGGGTTACTCTATCTGTGCTTGGTTGGTAATACGGAGAGAGAGAACAGCCATCACATAGACCACTGCATAATTGGAGTAGACTGGAAAACCCTCATCACATTATCAAGACAAGCTGTAATTTCTAGTAAATCATATAAAACTTGTCTGAACAAATAGATCATTGTCCTTGTACTGGTCTAATAATAAGCAGTATAATGAAGATGGTGCAGTCTTTGTGGGAATGCATCAGTTTAAAGGAGGTTTCTAGGAGCTTTGTTGCTGTTGTCTATTTAGCTAATGGATTTTTTTAAAGTAGCGTAGAAAATAAATATGCAAAAGTAAAAGCTGCATCTTTTATACTTGGTTGTCTAGGTAAATGTCTCTACTTCAAAGTTTGATGTAATTCTTTTTGTTTATATATTTATTTTCCTTGAAGAATTGTTATTATGTTCCATCAACAATATTAAATTTACCTATCTGTGGGTTGTTAAAAGCTGTTATGGGCTGTAGTCATTTTATTGTAGTTTGAATAACAGGGCAGTTCCTAGGTTTGGTATATAATTCGGCCTGTTTTTAAACCTGACGCTCTGAACTGTACGTTCTTTTCCTATGAAATCTAATGTTGTTTTGCCTTACTAAGAACAGAACTTGGTATCATTCTACTTTCACAAATTTGTTTTCTGGGTACATGGCCAGATGGGAAGATGTACTATGGAATCAAATTAGCCATTCAAAGAATAACAGTAGAACTTCAAGCATGACTGACTGGTGTATAAGGAGACATTATAAAATGGAGCGGTGCAATTAATTTTAGGCATTGCATAGGAAATGTAGATCCTAGCTTCTAAATGGACTTTAGAGCACTTGAAATACAGGCATTTCAATTGCATCTTAATTACTGTGACAATGTAGCTTGGTTGTCTCTAGTCAGTTAACTTGGAGTGATGATAAAAACGAAGTCATATGAAAAAAAAGTTTGATATGACACAATTAACATAGCCAGTGAATGTTACTTAAACAGTTGTGGTGTTAGGATCCAAGTGAAGAAGAAAAGCTAAATAAAAATTAATTCAACACATAGAATAAACTTTAATTGAAGTCTCATAGGCACGCTTTTGAATCCTGGCACCTGGGAAGAGACTTTGGGACTGGGTTTCTGGTGTGTGTACGATACCTACCTCTTCATTCAGCATGAGGCTTCTTTTTGGTTTTAATCTAGGTTAAAGAAAAAAGTGCTAGAAAGAGTTAAACTCAGCCTGAAGCTAAAAATTGTTGCAACATATTATAGGACACTGAGCACTATCACACTTCCCACTGACTCTCTCAGATGGAGGCATGTATGTGGGCTCAGACATGCGCACATAAAGTAGAAGCAGGTTTCTGAGATGGTTATGCAGCTAGGCTAGGTGTTATAGCAGTAGGTGGTAATATGTTTGTCTCCCTTGTCCCACTGTTATTTCACTCCAAGTTAGCCTGAACAACATCAGTCCTTATTGAAAAGTATGTTATTTGGGAAGATACTAGAATGAAATTCCTATCTCTACAAAATCGAAGATATTCTACTATGTCATAGCTTTTCTATTAAATAGCCATGGGATAACGGCTTACGTGACTTAAGCACATGATAAACAAAGATGACAGCATATAACAACAATAAACAGAATCACTGAGATTTTAAGTGTCCTTTAGTAGGCTTGATAAATCATAGAGATCTTTTAAAGATTTTTTTTCTCGCTTTTTAAATTCCACTTCACAAAAACTATAAACACTAACTTCTGTTATGTTTTATGACCTTTAGATCATTTTCATTTGTATTCCATGAGATGGCATCTAGAAGAATTTCTTATTCTTTATTGTTACTTCAGCGGAAATACTTTAACATGCAGCTGTATAGCTTGATGAGGAAAACAGTAGAAGTTTTATCACTATAGATGGGTCTTATTAAGACTAGCCCTTTATTGTATGTAATTTTTTAGTCTGTCACACACATTTTCTTATGTCCTTGGACCAAACTTGAGAAAAGTTCTGTTCCTATTCTTGTCAAGCTATTAAATCAAAATAAAAACCCAAACCTCAATTAAACATTCACATTACTGACATGTTTGGGTTCACTTTTAAAGCATAAATATAGTAGCTTATTGAGAAGCTGTAATTTCTAAAGTATGATTGCATTTTTTTCTTTTTTCCTATTGATTTTATAGTCAATGTTTATTAAAATAGTTTGAAAAAGAATGCTTTCCAAAGTATGTTTTATGAAAATCTTATCAACAGAATGCACTGCTGATATAAGCTCAATGGTAATGTTGTTAACTGAGATTCTTGAAACTCTGTGGTGTCACCTCTTTACCTTTTAAAGAAATATTTGTAATTGTGGTGTGTTTTTTTTTTTTCTTTAAACAATAGCGGATCAAAGAAGGTAGCCTTATGGACCAAATCAAAGTGATCTGCGTGGGTGATCACATAGAGACTATAAATGGAAAAAATGTGTCAGATTGTCGGCATTATGAAGTTGCCAAAATGCTAAAAGATCTGGAGAAAGGTCAGATGTTTAAGCTGGAGTTGATAGAGCCTATGAAAGCATTTGGTGAGTGACCTGACTGTCCACCTTGTTCATTGGATATTGAAATCCCAACATTGCATTGCGTTGCAAGTTTGCTTTCAGATTGCAGCCAGGTGTCCATTGCAGCCAGGTGTCCACCCAAGGTAACATAACTGCTACAAGAAAGTACATTTGGTTTTTTTTCTTTGAAGTGGAAAATTTATGAATGGATTTTCTTCCATTTTGCTTTCTCGAGCAGTCATTCCAGTGTGGGCTGCCTCAGCCTGAGTCTCAGTTGCTCAATTCCTTTGCCACTACACAATCATGCAAAACAAGTACAGGAATTGTACTTATATAGATACAGTTTTAAAGCATGGATCACTTCACTAATGTGCTGATCCTCAAACCTCCTCTCTTCCTTTATTGATACATAATCCCTGTTCATCTGTGTGTCAAATTTTTCTATTTCTGTACCCTTTACTGAGGACTCCGCTCTCTAATGCAGAAGGATGCTGCAGAAAAGAGTTTGGGATTCCCTAGAGCATCTCCTTTGCTATATGCCTGCCAGCTCTCCCGCTCCCCAACTTTTTTGTGGATCTCTAATCATACAGCAGCTATACTCAGAATTGGAAGGAAGCAGTATGGCAAAGCTCTGTGTCTACCTACCAGCTGCGTACTATGAGAAAGTGATACTTAACGTAGGAGGAATGAATACCTACTGCTAATCCTTAGGTATATTAATTTTATAAATGTGGTAAACAAAACAAAGTAGGTTTAGCTCAGGGAGTCAAAATAGAGACTGAGTTTTAATTTTTATTCCCCGAACTATGTAGCATTTTTCTATAATAAAAATTTCACAATACTACTAAATTGTAAGTGTGTAGGAGTCCTTGTGCATACCTGCACTAACAGCAAGTTCAAAATCACCATCTTCACCACAGCAGCAAAAATTTGAACTGTTTATTTTTCAAATCTTTTTTTACTTAGTATACTGTTTAGAACTGCTGTCATACACCAGTCTTGACACTTGGTGTCAGAATAGCAGCAGAAATTGAAAATGAGAGAAATGTAAAGATTTCCTTTTGCTTTTGGTGCCTCTGTGAAGAATGAGGGTTGTGAGTTAATCTCTAATGTGTTTGGATATAAGATTGATACTCCTGTTAAGTAAATGTGCGTGTTATACCTTACGCTAAAGTCGTATTACATATGTATAGTAATTAGTAATTGCAATTAGTATTGCAATTAGTAATACAGGAATACCTTTTTAATATGGGTCTATAATTTGTATTCAGTGCTAAATGTGTTACATAGTCTGATTGTAAAGACCAGGATAAATCAGCATTTGATTGTTGACTTCAGTCATTATTTAGTAGTAATTACTTCAGTCAGATGATTAAGATACCTTTCAGTCTGCCTGTGGTGTAGAGAAGGAAACCTGCTAATTCCATGGCAATACCTTTTACCTGAAAATTAGGAGGCAATCAGAGATTTTTGGACAGATTTTTGAAAGATGCATATTATTTTTCACCCTACAGAAATTAATACAGTTTGCAGTACCCAATAGATTAGCATATCCCTCCTCTAGCCTTAGGTGCAGTTAGGCTTCAGGCACAAATTTATTCAAGATAGTGTTTAAGGTGTAGTATGCTGGAATAGCCCCAAAGGAGATGACAAATAAGATCCAGATCCTGCTGGACAAGTAGGTGCTGAATTCCTGTTAGTTTCAACGCAAGTTTGTGAGGGAATAAGAGACAAACCTCTGTGTGAAATTACTAACTTTTATTTTTCGTCTTCTCAGCAGAACGTGAAAAAAGTATAATTTACTGGTTGGATATCTTTCTACCATGTGTACACAGGCTGCCTCAGCCACTCTAGATAAGGCTTGTAGCACAGAATTAAAGACTTGTCTGAATAAGATTGGTCCTTACCAGTCACAAGCTGTCCCTCTATGAATTGGTGAAAAATTAATAGAAACAAAGTAAAGGCAGCATAACACAAATGCTATATTTAAATTATGTGAATATTAAAAATAGTTTCTGTGATGGCCAGAGAGCTTTGGTCTGAAGTACTGCAGATAAAGGTTCTGTCATATCATGAGTTTTAAGGTGTTAATGATGGCAGAACCAGAAAAATATTTATGTTGTATCAGGAATGACTTTTTCAAACAAGTCTAGCAGAAATGATGACAATCTTAAGGATGTTTTAAACTGTCCTTGAAGCAATAAAAGGATTAAGGAAAAGTGTTGATCCTAAGTATATATGTAAGATACTGTGCCATATCTATTTGTTAAAGTAAAAGCAATTAAAATTTACTTTTCAAGACTTTGCCAGCAGAGTAATCTGGATTTTTGACTACTTATGTAAGAATGATGAATTGGAATCTACCTGGGCAAAATTAATGTAGCATGTTAAAGTCTTGCCCTCAAGGAGAGTTTATTAGAAAGGTATGCTGTTAAGAGGAGGAATAATCTGGTAGAGAAAATAGCACAGTTAAAAACAGTTCTGCAAAATTATTTCCTCTCTTCTAGCACTTTCCAGATTAATTATGTAAATCCCCAAAATTTTGGGTGAACCCAGATATTCTTAGTAGAGATTTATCAGGTGTGAAATTGTGACCTTGGTGAAACCAGTGGAAGAGCTCCTGCAGATCACTTACGGATGTTTCAGCTATGTGATTGTTAGTAATCAAGTTGTTAGCTCAGCCCAACGTGGCTCATCATGATCTGTTTAGCAGTAGTGCTTGCACCGTTGCAGCAGTGAAAGATAGAAGTGTTGCAGTGCTAAAACCTGCAACATGGTCTGCCTGTAAAGACCAGGATAAATGAGCATTTAGCTGATGACTTCAGCCATTATCTAATATTAAATAATAAATACTTCAACTTTTCTGTAGAATAGGGAAATAAAATTACACAGAGTGCATATACAAAGTTGAATGCAGTAGGCCTGCATAGAAGGATTGGTCATTGGAAGTTCTAGCTTCAGTGCAGTCAAGCAGATATCAAAGTCTGAAGACAAGAACCTGTCAGCAAAGCTATACTTATAATACAGTTAATTTATAATTAATTTTTATATATGTCTAGATATTGATTAGAAAAAAAAAAGTGAGGGTAATGTAATAGTCAAAGCAGGATACATCATATTCTGATGAACCATATACTTAGTTTTGTTTGGTATTATTTTCTTTTTGTTGTTGTTGTTGTTTGTTCTGTCTTTAGAAAAGCTGGAACCAAGGTCCAAAGGCGTAACTCTGCCAGAGGCGAAAATCTCCAGAGGGAGAGAAACACTTCGGCTGAGGACCAAAGGCCCTGCTACTGTGGAGGAAATGGTATGGTTGTCTTGGGGTCTTTCAATAGTTTAATCATTTAACATCTGATTTATTCTTCCACAAGGTTGATAAGGTAAAGTAGGAAGGAAAAATCTGGATGTTACAAAGCTTGTGGGACTTAAGAAGACTGCCTTCTGCAGGAAGAAATGCTTATAAAAAGTTAAAGACTAGCAGGGATAGTCTAGCAGACTAGGGCTGAGGAATCTGGAAACAGAGAGCCTATATTTAGATATTATGGATTACATGGATGAATTTAAGGTAGATTAGACCAAGGAGTGTTGAAAAGAGGAAAGTGGGGGAAAAAAAGCAGGGGAACAGGCGAAGAGTTGATTCTGTGTCTGACACTGCAAAGTGTACTGGGCTGGTGTAAGGGTTGTTGTTAGGAGAGGCTAATAACGTAAGTTGACATGAATATGTGTAAAAGCAGGATTAGGAAGAAGAAATATTATTTATTCTGGGTTCCTCTAAAGATGATGAGGATTTGATGAAAATCTGTATTGGCAGGAGATGTAAGGCCCCTGTTTAGTTTGAATGTGAGAGCTGTGCGGCTTGATGTTAGGAGGAAGGTTCAGGTTTGTGAGAAGAGGGAAAGAGAGTGGAATAATATGGTTTTTTTGTATGTTTTGTAAGTCCAGGTGTCTAGGATGGGAGGATAATCAGTGGCTAATTGCTGGTTATTTTGAAATCTACATGGATATATCATACTTTTGCTCTTTTTCTCCTTTTATTTCAACAAAGCCAACTGAAGTTGAAGAAAAAGCAATTAAAAAAGTGGATGAGCTTCTTGAAACATACATGGGGATAAGAGATATTGAATTAGGTGAGTTTTTAACAGGTACATTACTACAAGATAAATAATCTCTCATTTTCTGTAGTCTACAATTTATTGAGTACTTTAGTCTCTGGATGTAAGCGAAGCAAAATTTGTCCAGCGTGCAGTCTCAAAAACTTGCCTGTATTTCTGCAAATGTGTGTGTCTGATAAATGAAAGCATCTCTCACTACAAGTGTTATGATGTAATTAATTAATCCTCTATTCTTCCTGCACATTATCTATATACTATTGCATGAATTATTTAGTTGTTTGCCATTAACTGTCATCACTGTATTTTTTTCTGGCATATATTTTCTAGTGGAGCTTGTGTGTACCACATTTAAGGATTGTTAAGGCTAAGCATGTCTGTTTGCTTTTTTTCTCTTTTGCCCTTTGGCTTAGAAACATCAAAGTTGATCACTAAAGTTTCAATCTGAGATCATCAGTGAAAGGGCAAGTGTTTAGCAAGGGAACTGACGAGTAATTGCACAAATGTATCAAATTCTCTAAAGCCTGTGCTCTGAAGAACATGGAAAATTTTCCAGAATATTTACTAGCTATCGCAATCATCAGTTTGTAATGAAAGAAACTATCCAAGCCCAGTGTCATAAGTTCCTTACAACTGCACCAAACTTGTCCTTGCAGCTGTTGCTTCTCTGTTAGTCTGACAACAACTAAATAGGAGCTTCTGTTTGTATGGGAAGAAGCTGCAGTCTAGCTGAATAAGTGCCACTGTAGCCAGCTGTGGCTTGTGTAGTCCTCATACTGTCTTGTGGAACTGCTAATACTGAGACAAAGAGGAAGGTGTTTATCATTATGGTAATACCTGAAAAAGTCAGCCAAGGATTAGTAAAGGATAAGCTAAAAGGAAAGCGAACTTGAAAAGAAAGCTTTTCAGAGAGAGAAGTGGAGGAGGCAAAGCAGAAGAGAAAATAGGTCTGGCATGAAGCTAAGGGCAAAGCAGGAGGGTTGGACAGGCAGCAGTTAGCACAGAGGAATGAGAACAATAGGTGATTATCTGAATAGCTAAAAGTCCTTTGTTGGCTGCTCCTACCAGCAAGTATCTGATTGGCAGCTTCCACTAGTTTTCTCAGAGGAAAAATTGTGGGTAGGCTTCAAGGCATAGAAGAGAGAGCGGAGCTGCCCAAAACTTGTGAGTTCTGTTCTGTAGTTATCTAAACTTATCTAAACTTTCCAATTTCCAGAAAACTAAAAATTCTCGGAAATTCTGTTCCCAGCAGCTCTCAATATGTGATGCTCCTGCCATGTAATATGCTCATGGGAGCCCTTTGTGGTGCTGACCCTCTGTTTAGGTTAAGGAGGATCCCATGTCCTGTTGCTCTCCTGCAGGCTCCGCTGCTCAGTCTGTCTCTGGCTCGGGCTTCAAAGCTCCAAGTCTTGTGCCAGCCATCCCTCTGGGAGCTGTTTTTGTCCTGCAGCTGTTGCAGTCCCGGCTCAGGCCGGACTTCTGGAGGCTTCTGTCCTTGCAGGTTACCTCCAAGGTCCCGAGGCTCCTGGCTCTGCAGGAATAAGCTGCTATAGATCTTCTGGTTTTGGTGTCCATAGTCCAGAACTCTGAGATCCTAGACTAGAGCATTGTTTCTTGAGATGTTGAGGTGTGCTATGCTCTGCTCTGTGTCAGGGAAGTAAGTTCCTGTGGCAACTGGTGTTCCCTGGGTTTTTGACTCTCAGTACTGTAACGGGATGACTCTTGTACAGTAGACTGAGGAGTTCAGCTTTCAGCATATGTGGCTGAGCTGATTGCCAAGCACCTGGTAGAGTTTTCCCATGAATTCCTTGATTATTTTTTTTTTCAAAAAGATCTAATGTCCTTCATCTTTCAGTATGTAGTTTGGAAAGTTTCAAAGAGTGCCTTAAAAAAATACTCAAAGAAGGAAGAGGTCTTTATCCTCAGAGACACTCTTCTTCCCAACCAGGTTGTTTTGCCCTTCACCTCTTCCTTCTCTTCCTCCCCAAAAGGCAGTGAAACAAAGAGAAACTGTCAGGAATCAGAGACTACAGGGTTCATGTAGCTTTAGTTTGCACCTTTGAAGCCATTTCCTAAAGCTGAAATCTTAGAGTCAAGGACCAATGGTGATGACAAAAAAAGTTTTATCATTTTTATACAATTAAACAGCTCTAGGACTCTTTAGGAAAGGAGAGCTAATCACCTGTCACAAATCTGTTCAATTAACACATGTCAGTTTTTCATATACTGGCTGTGATCAGTCACCCATGAAAATGAAATATGAGGAAAGGATTCATTCAGAGAATGCCAGTCACCACTCAGCTAGAAATTTCACTCATTACTCAAGCCAGATTAGTTGAAAATGCAAGTCATCACAATGCGACAGCCGACAAGTGATTAAGATCTCAATCATTGCTCACTCCCATGCAATTCTGTTTGTCAGAAGCTTTGGATGTCAGTTAATATTGCTCTTTCATCTCCATTAAAATGACACTTCCATGGTGTGATTGAATTCTAAAACAGTGCCCCAGTTCTAAGCCAGAAGTTAGAAAGAAAGGAAAGAAAAAATAATGTAAAATTACAGACAGAATTAAGGTGAGATAAAGCCCTTAATTTTTGCATAGTTAAGTATCTTGACAGTTTCAAGAATGGCTGACTAAATCTACACACAAATCGCTAAGTTGGAGCAAAATGCTTGGAAATCATTTAATGGAAATGTGTACACTTTTTTTTTTTTTTTGGCACCCTTTTTTATTTTCAGAGATCTAAATGCTGTTGAGATTTACATACCTGGCTTTTGAATGCACTTTTATCTTTTTACCTCTTTACTCTGTTTTACTGAAAACCAGACTTAATCTGCAGAAGGGACACTTGGCTCTGGAAACATATTACTCAGCTGTTTTATGGGCACATTAGAAACTGGGCCGAGGCTTGACTTCAGCCTTCTTTAAAACATAAATGCACCATTGAGAGATAATTCAGGTTATTTTAAATCCTGTCAGTGCTTTCTGGTAAAGGAATGTGAACAGTTGATTAATAAGAGGGACTCAGGAAGCAGTGTTAGTAAACAATACTGGTGGCATTTATTTTTAAAATCAATGAGGCTTGAATTGTTATAGACTGTATTTGATCCCAAAGATTCTGGGTGGAGGAAGCCTGGATCTATGGGATCCAGTCCCAGAATGCTACTGATGGTAAAATGATGACCAAAAGGGCTTCCTGTCCAACTTTTTTCTTTCAGCATCTTTTGGCCAGCTCTTCATCCACTGATATTTTGTCCTATTTTGTTCTATTTTTATGCTTTTGGATGATTATTTCCTTTTTGTTGTTCCCTATAATACTGCCAGAGATTACATATTTTGGCATATTCTCTATCTCTGTTTAGAAGAATTTCAAATCTGCTTCTCCACTCTTGACTTTATTTTTCAAACTTACCCTCTAGTCAAAATGCCCTAACAGGTTTAAACTTTTTGTCATCCAAGCTTCTTCTCTTGGGTCACTAATCCAACCCAGGAATATTGGATGGATGTTTTTATCTTGAAATGCTTTGGCTAAAGTGATACTCTCCCTGAATCTGTTGTTTTCTGCGCCTTTTGTCACCAGACTTCCTTTCCCAAAGGATTTTATTGTATATATGCTGGGGTATATTGTTTATGACTGTTTATTTACTCTGAGAGAATAATGGGAGGTTGTGAAGAAGGAAAAAGTAGCAAGTCTGGTTAAACAAGAAAACTTCCCCACTTCAAGAAGAATTAGTACTTGATAAAAAGAAACAAGAAGAAAGATTATTTCTAATGGCTCCTTGAGTGCTGGATCTGACAATGTTCAACATGAAACTAAAACCAAGTCATGTTAAACATTGGGAACTACAATGACACGCTTCATTTTCTGTCATGTCATAAGGAATCTGAATGTGAATTTTAGCTCTTTTAAAGTATCAGGCCAGAATAATAATATTTGTTGCCTTTTGATGAAGGCAAAGCTTCTGATAGCATTACAGCTAAACAAATACTGAAATTTCTGTTCTTATGAAAGAGTTCTTTTTAGAAGTTACAGGATTGGATATAGGTAGCAAAACCACTGTGTAAGGTGGGTAGTAGTGGCAGGCAGATTGTAGCTTTCATGGCTTGTGCTGCATGTGTCTATCAAAAGTGAAAATAAGGATTTTGTGAAACATGTTTGAAGTTATTTTAAAGTGACTAGGTTTAAAAAGCCAACATACTTCTTTGTTCACATTCTGGGAAGCCTGATATTGAGCTTCTCAGTTAAATTTGAGAAGACTTCTAATTCCTTTCATCACATTTAAGTTTACTGAACTTTTCACATTTTATGTAAAAAATTTCTCAGGTATGAGCATTGCCTGAAGTGAGATTTTTTTAAAAATAATAAACTGTGAAAACAATTGGGGCTATCTGGCATGTGGAAAGATGTTCTGTTAGAATAAAATTCCTGTAATCACTTACTGTGCAGCTGTTACAAGAGGCAGTGGGGAAAAGGGAGGGGAGCGGAGGCAATTTGGCACGGAGCTGTCACCCTCTGAGAACCAGTAAAGTTTTCTTCAAGTTGGCAAGTATCTCCTAAATGCCTTGGCAATCAGTAGTCTTTGATTTGCCTTGGGAATTACGCATTGCAAATATCACTGTGTAAACATGCATGTTCTGCACAGCTGTGCAGCCCAGGGGGATGCCATCCCATGGTGGTGTTAACTGCCTGGGGAAATAAGAGTATGTACACTGGGCGATAGAGAAGACTGGTCAGCTTTAGTGTGGCTGTATGTATGAAAGGAGTGAAGCAGGGTTCAGGTTTTCACATTTGTACATATCGGTGGTACGATTTGTGTGAGAAAATCAGGAAGGATGGATGCCTTGCATCTTGCATCAGGATTTGCTGTGCGGTAATACAACTCTGCTGACACTAGAGGTCAGCACGAAGCTATCGAAAACGTACACGCCGGCAGTGACAATCCTGCGATCTCTCCACAGAAGCTTATTTCATTACATCGGGTGAATCTCGTAAGGGGAGTGTGCTTTAATAAATGTAGTGCATTAAATGTACCCTGGAAGTGCTGATTACAGTTGCCCAGTACAGATGAAAACACTTTTATTTGAGGCTGCTGCTTTTGCACAGCTGTAACATTCTGACTCCTGCTTGGCTGGGATGAAAGTTGTCTTGATTATCTAAGTTTACTGGATTTTATTTTCAAATTTGGTAAATCTATAATAAACTCTTTTTAGGGTTCTACTTCATAATTTGGGAAGCTCAATCTTTAAAGAAAATTGTGTTTGAAGTAACGTTTTCTGTTGATGATGGAGTTTATTACTGTGTAATGCTGAGGTTTCAACTAGGGTGATTGGACTGTAATATAATGCTGTGTTGTTTTGTTTTATCGCTGCAGTCTGTGTCATATGGCTCTTTCATATATCTTGACTAATTTGTCTTAAAACTGGCTAAATTCCTTGCTCCCACTCTTTCTGCTGGAACACTTGTCTAGGTCCTTACTCTCTTGATGGCACCTTTTTTTTAACATCTTAAGTAACTAGACACGTTTGCTCTTGTGTCACTTTGCACAGTTCTTCTGCCTTCAACCCTCTCCCAGTGTCTGTATAGAGTAACTTCATATCCTGGTTCATACCCTTCACCTCATTACCTCCAGAGTTGCTCCTCTGTAAGTACCTTCTTCTGCCATGGTGTCAGGGGATATAGGATGGTGTTGATAGGACAAATACTTGTCTTCTGCTTGTCAAGAACAAGAGTTCCCACTTTAATGTCTGTTTCCCATCCAGATTCCTCCAAGTCAGTGTCCCAGGAACTTCACAGGGGACACAGAAAGAATCAATGCAACAGGGACAGGGTTTCTTCTGGCAGGGAAACAGGTCTTGAGAGTCTTTGAGAACCACTAGCGGTGCCTGGGAAGCTGGGTTACACTTGAACTGTCTCAATCACAACAGTTTGTTTGTCAAGATCTATGTAAATTTTCCTTGGACTGTTTTGTGTCGTTTGGCACACTGTGATTCTGTTTGGAGCCTCACGTCTGAACATAGTTAAAACCCAAACATCAAATTTCTTCAGAATTACTGTTGCTGATGTCCATTGTGGAATATGGCTCGGGTTTGCTCACAGCTTGTTAGAAGTTGCATAACAGCAAACACTGTTTGCCAGAAGTTCATAACTGTCAATAAACTTGAGCTGAGTTTCAGGTCAACAAAATAATATTAAATACATTTAATAAAACTTCAGAGCAGGGGAAGTTTATTTTCCTTTTTAGCAGAGACATTTTGCTATGTCGATACAACACCGTGCCTGCAGTACACAGCAGACTGTCACAGTCAAGATGGTCTTCAGTGGCTTAGAATTTCCTTCCCTTTCTCAGGTGCTGTAATATGTTTTCCACTTGGATATTCCTATGAGAAAAGGCTAGAAGGTATCAAACCCTTCAGTGTGACACTTGAGTTTGATATGCTCAAGAAGACAGTGGTGGTTACTTGATGTATAACAAAAGATAGAGGACATCTTGCAGTTTGAGGCAGGTGTCTAAAGTAATCACAGAATGAAGCAGACTTTGAGGGTTTCATCTGTTGTACAATACCATAATTTCTTGTCAATATGAACAGAGACTGTGAAGCAGAGATACAGCTCAGAAAACAGCAGTGCTGTTTGTGCTGAGTCTGTTTTACAGCATCTTCTGCTTTCCTCAAACCATGATAGTCTGCCAGTAATTCTTCTGGCCTAGCTTAACCAGGAGATACTCCTGTGCTGACACACTTTGTCCTTCAGGGAGGTGCAGGTGCCATGACTGAGAGAGGTTTGAGCCCTCAGAGTTTTGTTTTGCTCTAATATCCCTAGGTTGGCAGCATCCATTGTTGTTTGTGATAGACATGTAATTTGTCCCAGAATCTGAGAAACTGTGCAGTGGCTAAAGGTGAGGGATGAGCATAGCAGCTAAGGACTGAGTCCTAAGCAGCAACCCCAGAGTAGTGTAGCCATTTCCAAACTAAAGTCTAAAACTGAATAAATTCTGATACCAAGTGTTAAATAAGAGAAAATGCCGGACAGCATGGGTACACAAGATATCACAGTCGGCTTCTGTTGTATCAGACCTCTCTGCTTTAAATTCCTGGATACAAGATGTTCCTAGTCTTTGGTGGCTCCAGTTTATTGTGCGCAGCAACAAGGCCTTTCCCTTGCTTTTGCACAGTTTTGAACCACCTGGCTGAGGCTTCCAGGGATAACTGATCTTTTTCACTTTCTAGTTGCATAAGCACAAACCTTCTCAGCCTTGAGGGTGCTAGAAATTAAAGATTTGCTTTTCAGAGCTGAATGTAATAATAACTGAAGCAAACTCATGCACTGAAATTAGTTACTCTTTAGTTTGGATGGTATGGAAAAAAAATGTAGATCCAAGCAGAAGAATAATATGGCTAACAATAAATGCCTCGGTCTCTTTACTACCTTGAGGTGGTTTTTGGGTTAAAAAATAAAGCTAAAGTTAATTAAAATTAAATAAAATTAAGATGGAAAATTAAGCAAATCTGATTGAGGTCATGTGGTAGTTTCTCGAGAGCACAACTTCTTTCAGGCAGTTGCAAGTATACTGTGTCCAATACCTAACAAAATAGATTTTAATTTTCTCTGTATTTCACACAACACGTTATTTGAGCCTACTATTTGAATTCTTGTTTCCTGAAGTAGGGTATTCAAGTGTTTTCTCTAGGCGCATTTGTCATTACTCCTTTCTAAATGCAGGTCATGCTCAACGTTTAAACTCATAAGACATGGGTTGTTGCTAGCAAACCCATACTAGCTTGGTTGTGTATATCTATTATGCTGACTGTATGCTGTTTTCCATATTCAAACCCTTGTTGGCTTTCTGTGAAAAACTTGACCAGTTTAAACTCTGATTTGTTGAGATCTTTTCTTCATTGTTTAGAGGAGAAAAACACCCAGGTTTGCCTTTTGATCTTCTGATTTAGATCAGCAAGCTCATATCAAACTCACTGAAGTTGATGATGAACTGGCGTGGGTTTTGTTATTGCAGAATAGTGCTTAACCTTGTTTTTAGATCCATGCTTCATGTGCCTTCAGTAATGAATACAGTCTATAATTTAATAAGATTAGAATGAAGGTTTGTTGAATTAAAAATTAAACCTCTGCCAAACAAACAGAAGAATATGTAATGAGCACTTCAAGGAAGTGCTCCTGTTTAACAGAGCAGAATGTGGCTGGTGTGGGGAGATTTAAGTATGTAATTCCTATTGAGTCCTAAATTCAGTAGGTAAGCTTTAAATCTCCCTAAGATGACCTTACTGGTTTTGAAAATAGACATTAAAAAACTATCTTAGCCATATACATAGCTGTCACTTTCATGATAATGGCATTATCTTTTTACTTTTTAGCTGCAACAATGGTGGAAGCTGGAAGAGACAAGAAAAACCCAGATGAATTTGCAGTGGCATTGGATGAAACTCTTGGAGACTTTGCATTTCCAGATGAGTTTGTCTTTGATGTGTGGGGTGCAATAGGTGATGCTAAGCAAGGACGACTGGAATGAGAACTATGCAGTTTATCAATACCTATTTGAAAATACAAAATTATTTTCAAATACATATATCAGAATTTTAATACTTTTATTGATATGAATCCAGGGTGCTCTATATAAGTATTCTTATCTGAGACTTTCTTTTGCAAAGGAAGGTTTGTACTAGAAATATGAAGATAAACCCGAAGTTCTGACAACTGCACATTTAAAACAAACATTTAATTTAAATGTAGAAATCACTGAGGAGTGCATCAAGGAGATATATTTATACAGACATTTTATGAAAAATAGGATTTTTTTATTGTCCATACACTTTGATATCAATATTCTGAGGAATGTTAGACATATGCAACAAAGAGTTTGGATTATTTTATCTCTTCTTATAGAAATATTTATAAACTTGTTGAAAAACTACCTAGCTACACACTGCAGTCCTGTGGTCTTCTGTTGTCCTTATGTGTTCACATACACAAAGAGCTGTGGAAAACATAAAACCTTAGGTTTTCTTACAGTCTGGCCTGGGTGTAGTCTTTTCTGTAGACAGACCTGGAAAGAAGCTACCCTGTTTCTGAAGACCCTGAGTTCAGGAAAAAAAAAAAAATTCCTCTGAAACAAGAGAACTAAGATCTTTGAATTAAAAAGGCTTGCTTTCATTTGGGTTGTAATGCATGCTGTCTGGGTATTACTGAGATGAGTAAGTGTGGTAGAAATGCTTAAACCAGGAATCTGCTGCTGTTATTCAGATGCCATATTATTGCAATAGGAACTGCATAGGAATAAAGAGTGTTAATTTTGATTGCTATTCATATATTTGTATAGTATCTGTGATCTGGCACTGGAGACTATAGTGTATGACAAAGTGCTTATTTGATCTTTGCATATGCTAAATGATTTGCTGAGATCCTACAGAGTTCCCCTCTTATCTGCTTTTCTTCAACATGGCAACATAGGAGAGACATTGGTGTTCAAACCTGGAAGATATTATTGTAAAGTCACAAACAATCGCAGTTTGGATGAAAATGCATGCCTAAACCCTGAAAAATACATTAAACTAATTTTAGATGTTAGTATTTGCAATTATATTGTACATAAACATTTATTTTAACTGAGAATATTTTACTAATAAATCTCAGATTATTAAAAATTTTAACACATCTGCTATGCCTGCATTTATCCTCCTGTTCACTTTGTATTTAGAGAAAAGCAATGCAGTAAGTTTTGTTTTTACTCATAACTAGATTCTTTATCAGTTTTTACTGTGCTTCGTTTTAATCAAGACAGATATTTGCTCATTTGTTTAGAAAAAGCTACTTTCAAGTGATTATTATAGCCAAATAACACGTCATGAGTGTCCTTGAAAATGAAATTGAACAAGAATGTGGGGCCTGACCTGGGAAGGTGTTCTTTGCGTAAGCGTGTAAAATAATAGGTATTACAAAAGTTTTTTCTCAATCACTACCTATTTACTTTTCTTCTGAGAAAAATGTCTTTCACTGTCTTGGAGAGATCTCTTTTAAAATAAAGACTATGCCAATAATTTTACATGTTCTATGTCAATGATTTTTTTTGGTCTAAAACTATGACACTTTGAAGTATCTTGAGAGAACAGGTCCTCATTCTCTTTACTGTGTTATTTAAGAAGGCTCCTAAACTCCACTTCAGTCTTTTGC
Source organism: Strix aluco (assembly GCF_031877795.1). NCBI lineage: Eukaryota > Metazoa > Chordata > Aves > Strigiformes > Strigidae > Strix > Strix aluco. Next base: position 14,037,949 of record NC_133938.1, read on the forward strand.
ACGTGTTACAATAAGTGATTTTTTTTTTTTCTAGTTATGAAATATTGCATGAAGTCTTATAAATATTGTTGAGCGGTCTTTCAGTGGGGATAATGTCCATTTTATAAATGCTGTTGTGAATATTTTGCTCTTATATCTTTCATTTAAGGACAAGCTTTTACATAATATATTTTGTTTTATGAAATGAGTAGTACAGAGTGGCATGGAGGTCATACATTTCATTGTATTTAAGAAGTTCAAAGGTGTCAAAATTTCTCTTAATTATACTAGTGTCTCATATCACCAGTGTGGGATGAAATCTATATCTTCAAACAGGTGTGATCATTATTAATTTCTGTATGTCGAAATACATGGAGATACAAAACTTTACACAATTCTCAAGTTATGAGAAGTAAAAATACATAATCTTACACAAAAATCTGAACTTTAGTAAAACTTGAAAATAAAATAAACTTTGTAAGGAGGTGGTTAAATTTTATACATCCCATTGCTCAACTGGGGTCATGAGGATGTATTCTTTTGAAAAAGGAGTGTAATTTTAGGACAGAGAGCACAAATTGGATAGTGCTTCTCTGTATTTAATAATTGCAAATTTTTGCCCACAATCTTCTCTTGCAGTTGAGCACGCTCTGTCTTACACAGGGCTACTTTAACTAACGTACTCTTGGTAATGAAGAGTTAAAGTATTGTGGGCCTTCTCATTTATTCTTTAAACTTCTTTTAGGTGAAAAAGAAAAATTAAATGTCAAGAATTCCCTGTTGGTTTTTAATTGTTTTATATCAAATTCAAATGTCAAACTTTGTGGAAATGGTTATGTACATGATTTTATAATCAGTGGCATGTTGGTTACTAACATTAAAGTTAAGAATTCCTGCTTAAACAGGAAAAAAAAAAAAGGTACTATGGAGGAGCTGTATATAAAATAATACATAATGTTACCTGTAGCAGATAACCCCTCATGTGTTTTGGCTGTTCACTTTATTTTGAGATATTAATGTTGTTCAATCAATTTATTCTCAGAGGATAATTTGTCTCAAACTGATAAAATAGCAAGATAAAAATAATCTCCGAAGCTCTAATTCTGCACAAAGCTGTCTCTTGTCATAGTGGCCTATCAATGTGGAGTTTATTTCACAACTAAGATTTAAATAGTGATGTAATTTTACTAGCATTTACTGCAATAAAGTATGTTGATATATTTTAATAATTTTTCTGAGTTCTCATTTACACATATGGTATTTCCAGCACATAAGACATAATGGTACCACTACCCAATTTAATAGATTATTTGCATTTTCCAGCTATGCATGAATAAGATGTCACATGAAAATTGCACAACCTTATAAAGTATGATAAATACTTGTGTGGTGGGATTAATCTAGTAAATTAATGTTGTTTTACTAATGAAATACAGCCTGCAGATCCCTTTAAAACCTAGTCAGTAATAACACTAAAGCCTTTGCATGCTTTGTAGGGTGAAAATGTCATTAAATGTAACTACAAAAATCTCCCAAATGCATTTGAAATACTAGTTCTAATTAATATAAGTGCTGATCAGAGTAGGACTATAAACATCTTGTTAGTGTGTGTTGCAGGTGGAGGTGAATGTTGGTGAATAGTCCTCTCAAAATTGGAGGTGGAATGAGAGAAAGTAGTAACTCAGCCTGAATGCTATTCTAAAAGTAACCGATTTCTTATTCTTATCATTTGGTGCACAATTCGCAGGCAGATATATGCAATTGTTTGTGCCTTTACTTCCAGACTTACTGCTAAATTCAAGATGATGAAAAACACACCACTATTTTTCTCTGTAAGCAACAGTCTTTAGATGCAACAAGGGGATTTAATGAAATCTGGTGTTCATCAAGTTCTGAGCTCATAATCTTAAAAATATGATGGGCGATGAATATTTCACACTTTTAAAGGAACTAATTTTGCAAATTACAGATATATCTTCTGCAATGCCTCTAGTGTGCCAGATGTTGCTTCAGTTAAATTTGATTTTGTCTAACCCTATTCATAATACAGTTGCTATTCAAATAGCTATTAATATAATCAGTGTATTTGGGAAAATCTAACCTGCTATTCAGATTTTGCACCTTGATTTGAATAATGCATATATTCTTATTTCTGTCTATGATTTTGTTCACAATTTGTCTATTTCCTTTTTATTATTTTTTTAGATAAATGTAATATAAAGCTTTGAAAATCTTGTTCTTTGTATTCGAGGGTGAAATATTAATCTTAAAGTTAAGCCCTCTTTATAATATTTTAAGAAAAAGCTATCAGGCAAGATGTAAAGCAGGGTGTAATGTTTTTAAAGTGCCGTCTGTGATGACAAAAAAGCATATTGTAGATTTTTTTTTTCTGCTTTTTAATGTGAACTTCTGCTACTTTTCAAATTACATATTGTTTTTCATGAAAACAGCTCTGAGAATTTCTGTTCCAAAGTCTGAATATTGTAGTAAAATGATATATTACTTTCTGCCAGGAGATCTTTCAGAACAATTAGAAGTCAGGGTGTTGACTATTTGCCCTTTGGAAATCAAATGCATGTTTGCCATGAACTTCAGAACTCAACTCTAGAAATAAGAGCTTAATCTGAAATTTATAATCAGTATTGTTTTCTTTTCCCATTCTCTGACTCTCTACATTTGTAAGGCATTTTGCCTTACAAATTTACAGGCTTGGAAGTCAAAGATAGGGAAAATCCTCAGTGTTTGTGGAAGATACTTGTAAATAGTAACAGTCTTTCATTAAGAAATACGCAGCCTGTAGTACAGACTTTATCCTCAGAAAAGGTATATTCAGTGTGTGAGATTCAGGGAATGACAACTAGAAAGAAGAAAAAGATTGAGACAGCATAAATATAAAGAAAATATATATTTTTTAATTGAAATTGGCTTTAAATAGAACAACACAAGGTCTGTAGATTGAACAGAAGCAACTTCCTGAAGCGTTTAGGCTGCTCTATCTCCCAGCTCTTGCTGCTTGTAAACAGAGAGGTTGTGAACACCTTTTTCAGTTTTCTTTAAATAATGGCAGTCCTTACCTAAATCTCTATTGCCATGTCAGACCTCTTTCAGAAAAATGTAGCTGTTGAGTTTGAATCATTAGTCTGTGGGGTTCTCCCAGTTCCCTGAGAACTAACACAGATTTTCAAGTTGTTGTAAACTTATTTTTACTATATAGTATTTGAAAGAGGTAAAAACCAAGGAGAAATAAATGTCTACTTTTTCTTTGAAATTAAAGGGTATCTGACAGTTCCACCTTTTAGTCATTACTGCAGTACTTCTGCTGCAGTGACCAGTATGTAGGATGCTGAAGAGTAACAGGGAAGATGATATCTGGTTAAATCTTTTGTCTGAAAATCATGCCAAAACAGTCACCATGTAGTAAGAATGCTTTGTAAATTATTAGGAAATCATCACTGTGGGAAAAAAGAGTAACTGATATTCAAAAGCTCAAAAGGTAACCCCAGCTTGTGGCATAAGGTAGAAGTTTTCCAAGAGCTCACACGAACATGGCTGACAATGGGAATAAATCCAAACCTTCCCAAATCTTTGTTTCACGTACTTTAATCTTGCTATCATAGTCATATTTGCTGAGTGTGGTCTCTGGAAATTTATAGATGAAACTATGTGCAAAGCACAGGATTTCACAGCAAGGCAGACAGGGTAGTGGATCACAAAAGGAAATTGAACTTCTTTGCATAGGATGAAGTGCTGTGCCATTGCAGTTATGAGGATAATTGTTGGTACATGTAAGGAACTGGTCCTATCTTCCTTCTTGCCAGTTTCCTAACATACCCACCAGACTGGGTGGGGTATAAATGAAGGAGTACAGATGGGAGAGCACTGGCTGGATAGTGTAGTTTCTAACCTTTCCAGCTCCTAAAGGGGGGGTTGAGTCTATGGGTCAGACTAGAGCTAGTTCAAAGCAAATCTCTGACACAGGATTAGTGTGGATGTTGGGTACTCGGCCCCAACAGTTTTGCTCAGCAGACCTGCTTCTATGGTTCCTTGACTGTTTGCCAAGGTGCACCCACTATCCTACCCTGTTAATGTATACTAGGAGTGTGGGCTCTTGGATGTAGCATGGGCAATGGGCAATGAGTTTTGTAAGCCTGGGTGTTTTATTTTGGAAATTAACTGTAATTTTATTCTCTTTGGAGTGAAGTAGGTTTGTCTGAACCTAAAGGTTACAAACAACGATCCCCAAAGCTTTTCTGTTGTGTTTCTCTAGCCATTGCATGTCTGAATTTTTCACAAAGACAGGGAGAATGAAAACAAGATTCACTATAATATTCAAATTTTTATTACTAATTATGCTTTATATTGATTTGTTTTTTCCTGTCTTCTTTTGGGATGAATAGTTAAATATTTTATTATTAATGTTTCTTTTTGGAGCATGAACTGCATTAATTAACTACATAAAAGAAATAAGATATTTGAATTTCAAATGAGCTCTAATTGGAGAAACATATTGCACCACAATACTTGGCAACATCTAAGAATGCAAGTTTCTGCTTACTAAAAAGATTGTTTTATTAAGTATTCCCAAATCTTTTTCTTTGTCCTTTTAATAAGGAAATAAGTTTACAGAATGGTGAAAAGCCAGGGAGGAAAACTTTTAGTTTAGTGGAAAAAACTTTTAATGACAGACTTACAGTTACAAGTTGTGCTTGTAACACAGATGATCTAACAACTATTTGTCTAATTCTTTCATTTGACAACTCTTCCAGTAAAGGCACCAATTTGTACTTCATACATATAAACTCTCTCTGTCTTGAAATGGGAAAGCAAGCATGGTAAATCCATTGCAAGTCATATTCTCCAGGCATTCATAATATTGAAATCTCTACCAAAACCCTTCACACATCTTTTCGAAACATCCTTATTTTCACAACGTGGATTTTGTTTCCAGTGAGTATTTTCACTGATAATTTTAATTGCTGAGCTTAAGTTTTGAAACCAGTAAGCCTTTTCTGAAGTATCTCTAGGTGAGCTAAATTTTTAATTATCGGATACAGAAACTGATCAACAGAATGACAGAAATTTCAGCTCTGTTGGTAAGAATACCTGCAGTGCCCAATGGATGTTTCTCGTTAGCATGAAGAATCTTGGTACTGAACAGGTTCTAATTGTAGGACTACAAAAGTAGAGGTTGACCTTGTCCTTTCTATGTTAAGAAAACAGAATGTTGTTTCATGGTTGATATGTTTTCATTATCTATAAAGTGAACCAGGACAGAAAGGGACCAACTACGGTCAAAACAGATGTTATGAAGTTACAAGAATAACCTCTTTCCAGGACCAGAAGCATTGTGAATTGAGGTGAAGCTCTAGATAAGCATGATACCAGTACAAATGCTTTCTCATTTGGTAAAGAATAAGGTAATACTTACCTTTCAATATCACAGATAAGTGAATATAAGTTTAATGTTACTTATCTGTTCAAACATAGTGAACTGTGTATTATCTACTGAATGTGCAACTTTCTTGGCATGGTTCTTAGCTGGAGTGAATTGCCACTAAGGAAAGATTCATGAAACTCAGCTCAGATTTGTGGTTTGATCCATAAGGTCCAAGGCAGCTAAAGCATTGCCTGAGAGGGAAACATCTATTCTCTTGAGTTGTGCTAATCGTCAAACTATTGAGCTAGAGAGTTTACCAGAAGACTTTCTCAAGAATTGATCTTGGGACTGATTTAATTTTTTAAAAGAAAAAAAAACCAACAACCTTGGCACAAAGAATAAGCTTAGGTTAATGAGGTTGCTGATGACACAAACTGGGAAAGATGACAGGACTAAAAAGAATAGTGGAATATTGTCCAAGAAGATGGCCTTTAAAACTTGTCTAATAGAATTTTAATTGTTTAAAATGAAAGGTCATAACTTCAGGGACCAGTAACTGAGAGTTCTTCATTTGAGATGATGGATGAAAAATACCTTGTTGCACTTAGTCATTCATAGAATGACCGTAAGCCACCAGAGGGCTGCATCTGAGGAAAAAAATGACTGTGGTGTGCGTCACAGGGAGGAAATCCAGGAGAAGCTGGGAGGTAATGTTGTTATCCAGGTTAACGGTAAGATTTTCATTTGCAACAGTGTGCTCAGTATGGGCTTTCCCCATTTGTTTGAACGTTGGACAGATTTAGAAAAAAGGCCGAATAAGGTGATCACAAGAATCTTTAAGGATCAAACTGAAGAACCTGCATTCTTTGGCACAGTAAAAACAACGAAGTAGCATGTTAGGATGGAGGAAATCTTGGAGAGAAGAGTTCTTCAAGCTAACCAACTGCATGCCAAAAATATACGTGCGTATTGTGTGGCCATGAACTGCCTTCAGTCTGGAAACACTAAAGATTTCTAACCACAAATGGAACAGCGCAACGGAAGAGTATGGGGACAGAAAACAGCCCAGTTTTACAGCAGGGTTATATGATACAGTTGCTGGAGTACCAGCAAACAAGATGTGATCCCCCAGTAGGTTCCTTCCAGTTCCAAGAATTGTTTTGGCTGTGTTGAATTACCAGGTGTTTTGAACTTTCCCAGGCTCATATAAATGTGGACAGATTTGGAAAAAGTAGGTAGGATTATAGTGTTGTTTAAGACTGGAGTGGAGGAACTTGCATTTTTGAAGTGCAGTGCCAAAGTCCACTTGAGGTCTCTCAGCAGGGTAGGTGATTTTGGTGCTCCAAAGGTGTGGAAGGAGATGTCTAAGTCAAGGCTTTTCTACTGTGTGCCAAAAGAAGGGGAGCAGTGTCAAGGAAGGGAAGGAGATGTTTCTGGAGCGTTGAGCTTGCTACTCCTACAGGAGCTTGGGATGAATCATTTCCATCAGTAGCTACTGGTCCTATTGACTTTTCCTTCAGTGTTAACAGCCGATCCTGATTTTTGTATGGATTTGGTGCACTACAATCATTTTGCTGTCCTAGACCTATGCTTAAAGACAGCACTACAACTTTTGAGTGCACAGGAGTCTGCCATGGTTTCATCCTATCCCCAGGAACAGCTGAGAGAAGTTCTGGTCTTCAGCAATATTCAGGTGTAGGCACTGAATTGCCCAGGACATATGAGGGGGAAGAGCTAAGTTCTGCTTAGCTTCTAGCTATGATTGAATAAAGAAAGGGTGTAGACAACACAGCATCCATTGGTTATGCTGCAGACTGCTTGGAACACTATTTTCTCCATTGTCTAGATTTCTAGTCCTTAGTACATACAAAAATGTCTCGGATTTGTACCCTACTAAACTCACTACAATATTCTCTTCACTTGTATTTCTGGCCTTTCAAATTTGTGGTTAGTCTCTTGAATGATCAGGGGAAAAGGAATTACTAAATAGCTTTGGCTGTAATCTGTATTCAGCTCTGTGTTGAACATCCATTATTTTTATGGCTATAATAAAATGAATAGCAGTGTAACAGCTGCCTTGGGTTTTCAATTAAATGCATTAATACATATGCAAGAAAATAGCCTGTCTCAATAGTATTTATAGGGAAGAGAATATTTTTCAAGATTTGTTGCAAATGATTATTATGTCTTATTTATATGGCATTTGGAAATGTGAGAGTAGAGTTGCAGGCATACTGCTTTATTACTTGCAGGTGGAATGTGTGATAATCAGCCTGACCACTTTGCAGTATTTCTTAATGACGACAGTTTTCATTGCATAAAAATATGGCTTTATAAGCTTGATGAACAAGCCTGTAGTCAGTGTTGGTTTTAGTAAGAAGTTGGTTAATGTTCATAGAAGGGCCTGAATGCGTATTTACGGCTTTGCTGCATTATTTTGAAAAGAAATGGTGATGGCATGAGTGAAGTGTGTAAATTCCTGATTTTGATGGTTGAGGGTGGGGGGTAGTTGCTTTGCTCATTGTTTCCGAAGTGCTTTCTCCAACATGCTTTATTTTGTTCATCTTTGCTCCGTGTCAGAATCATGCCCTTGACAGTTTCATTTGCTTACAGCTTTCATTCTTCTCCTTTGTGCCTTTAAGCTTGCCAAACAACACTGAACAATAAGGGGGTTGCTTATTCCACCCAGTTTAGCTTTTGTCAGACTTTGCATTACAGCTCATTTTTCTATTCTTTCCAGCCGTATCTTGTATTTGGGGCCTCACTGTTCCTGCCAATGAGTCTGAAAGAATGGTCTTATCACACTATTTTTACAGATGTTGTTCCTTGTGTGCGAATGATAGACTGCCTAGTTCTATTAATATTTCTACCATAACAAATGCAACAGCAAAAGTCATCTCAATATTGGACATGGAAGTTGGCTGATTAAAAAAGTAATAATTACCATGCTGCTATACTATCTGCTCCAGCTCGAAGGCAAGTAGGGGTTTGGGAAGTTTTATTAAATCTTCATTCCCCTATCCAGAGTGAATAAAAAGTCCTAATAGCAAAAAAGCCAGCTAGGATTAGTATGAGTCAGGTAGTGTTATGTGCGTAATTCTGCTATTTTATTCTTAGCACTAAACTCCTTTTTATTGAATTGTTTTACTGCAGAAAGAATTGAATCTGCTGTTACTGAGAACACTTGAATAAATGAATAAATGAAATAATGAATACCCTTGAACCATTTGGACTGTGAACTTGATAGCAGGATTGCAATCTTCTTTCTCCCCAATGCCACTCCATCTCCCATGATCTCACATCCAAGATCCCTTGGCTTTCCTGTTTGCCAAATTGCTGTTTGCTAGTTTACATAGAAACAGAGGTGGGTAACAGAAATTTGTTTATTATAATAATCAGGATTTCATAGTGTTTCTTTATGCATCTTCTGAAATAGTTACCTTCTTAAATCTCATCATGTAGAAAAAATTATCAATAAATTAAGCTTGACTGGAGTGTTGAATTGTTGTAAGAGATCCTCATCTGTCATAAATAGTTCTCAAAACATTACCCTCAAAAATAATCACAGAAAGTACTTTAGAATCCATGGCAACTGGCTCAAAAGTATTAAAAAGCAAACTGAAATCATTTATACCTGATACTGTCACTGTGCAGATAGAAAACAGGTCCTGTGATACATTTAAGTGGACAGACAATGCAGATTTTTCTGAATTTGAGCAGTTTTTCCTACAGCCCATCACCGTGGATTATTCATAAGGGGGTGATGATTGATGACAGGATTAAGTAAGCAAAAAAAAAATTCAATTTATGAAACAGGAATGTATTTACTTTTTCTGGCAAAAAAATGTTTCTCTATTGTTTGTAGTGTAGTAAACCTGGATTTTCATCTCAGGTTTCCACTGTCTGAGGAAGTAAATAAATCTGCTCTCAAATCCTGAAAAGTGTATAATCCAAGACTAGCTATGTATAGACAAAAACATAATACAATAACTAGGGAACTGAAAATTAGAGATTAACAGTAGAGTTTTTCCAAATGCCTCGGGGAAGGAGGATTTTCAACATTTTGCTGGTGTCTCACAGAACATGTTGGACAGAGCAAGCTACATGACTTGGATCTGTGTTCACCCTGAGTGGTTTTTCCCCTAGACTCTGTTTTTCCTCAGTTCTGTATGATCAACTCTTAGTCAGTAAGATTTACAAGAAAAAAAAAAGTATTATATTTGCTTAAAAACATATGGGAACAAAGAAATGAGCTCTGCTTGTCAGAATTCATGGAGATGCAGGTAAAATAATTTCTTCTGGAATATGTGGAATGATACTTTCTTCTCTGTCAAGATTAAAATAACCTTTTCATCAGTTTCTGCTTCGTGCCTCTTCCCTCAGATTACTTCCAGCCAGCTTCTTGTAATTATCTCCTCATTATATTCATGTGGGATGGGAGTTTAAAAGATGACATCACTCAGCCACATATTGTGATATGTATGAGTAATCAGTAGTTAACAATGCAACAATTAATTCCTCTGTGGCATTTTATTTGCCACTTAAAAATATTCCTTTGACTCACAGAGTAACTCATACCCTGCAGGAAAAAATCTCAGCTCATTAGAGCTGATCTGCAGTTATCACTTGGCTAATATCTCCACTGACATAGCTGGGCCTCATTTATTTTAACCTCTATCTGGTATCTCACCTTTCTTTTCTAAGTGTCCTTTTTTTAGTTTGTTTTTACAGCTCTGCTTCCAGACAGAGCAGAGGAGTAAAACAACATTATTAAAAGCAAATAAATAATAATAAAAAAGTTGTCTTTTTTCAAGAAGCCTGTATGACAAAGTACAAAAATGGCTAAAATAAGGTATGCCACTGTATGAATGTTTCCTGTGAGCTTTAGTCTCAATGCAAGAGGCATCTGTGTCTTCCAGTGTCCTGATTTGCACTTATTGCCTTTCCTAGAGATACCAGTCCTGCTTCTAGTTTCTTTGTGAATTTATTAATTTCTTTAAGAGTTCATGCTCCCAAGAGTAAAACTTTTTTACCTCTTTGCCTGAATCTATTTTAAATAAGGCTGATGAAACGGAGAAACTAGTAACATCTGTTTTTCTGGAGGGGGAAAAAAAATAATCTCAAGTCTTTATAGTAGGTTGATCTGCACAATAGAGATCTTTTGGAGTACTTTTTTATTTTTTTGACAAGCAGACTCCCAAATGGCATGGTTTCAGCTCTCACATGGCCTGAAAAGCATGAGGTAGCATTATAAGGTCTTGTTCAGAGCACCTGAGAGAAGGTGCTGTCGTGCAGGTGTGCTTTGGTCAAATCAAGCAGTCTCTCTTGCAAGGATCTTAGAGTAGTGGCAAGGAGGGCCAGCTTCTGATAAAAATATTTAATGTATTTGATTCTCCTTGATGTTTTTGAGTGAAAATGTTAATTTGGTAAGACCAGGGTGAATGTTGGGCTTTTGCATCTGTGTTGGGCTTCTGCCTAGGATTCCTGCTTGAGGCATGGCAGGGGACAAAGGACCATGCATGCAGTCATATCACCGTTCATGCAGTGAGTCTATTGCATCTGGGAAGTGAAAGCCAGTTGGGAAGGCAGTTGGGGTGTGGGATGGTAGAGAAGAGGCTTGTGTCCTGCTTACTATTCACCAGCACCAGCAAGCTGTACATCAGGTGTGCAAACAGGGATGAGGCAGCTAAGGCAGCAGTTGATGTGAAAAGACATGCTGCGAGCCTGGGGACACTGCCTGGGGATTGACTGCCTCAGTGCTGTGGTGGTGATGGGGACCTCCAGGAGACAAGATGGCACCTTGAGCCACTGGCCTGACCAACTTGCACACCTTGCACTTGCTCCTGAGGGAGGGCAGGGCTGTGGGAAGTGCCTGCAGGTGGAGGATGCAGGAAAGGCTGAGGTACTCCCTGTCTTCTTTGTGTTGTTTTTTAATGGAGCAGTCTGCTCTCTGGCAGTGCCTCGTGGCAGTAGAGGAACAGTATTTTTCAACTCAAGTTCAAAAAACCATTTTTTTTGGTGTGGTGAGGAATGCTTTCTCATTCACCTCTCTTATTGTTGAATGAATGCAGTACGACTCAAAAATTTTACATGCTGTATACAAATGCGTAATTTAACACAGTTATGTAAATTTATACTTCATACAATTTGCCCTCTAAAATGTTTTCTCTATTAAATCTTAAAGTCCTTTTCTATAGTAAATCTTGCTGTATACTATCATTATTCTACACATCATGCAGCTGAGGCATTGATGGAGTAAATGGCCTACTAACAGTCTCACAGAGGCAATCAGAGTGAATCAGAGGCAAAGCTGCTTTTATTCTATGCAGGCAAAACATGATTTTTTACTGCCAAATTATTAATATATTGCTAGAAATAGGAAAAAATTAATTATAAATGGATTATAAATGTGAAGGCAGCAACATACTTAAAATGCATGCAGATAACTAGTGTTTACTGTAAGTGAAATTCCCCATATTCTTAAGTGGCAATACCTATTTAGAAAGATATCTGAAACATGCTTAAGTGCTGCAGTACATCCTATCTGAAATGATAATGGTTGAGACGGTTACAGTAAGCTAGATCTATTTTTTTGATAAATCTGGTCTGATAGACTTTTTTTTTAAGTTGAAAAAATCTGATTTGTCAGATTAATCAGATTAATCAGAATTAATCAGATTAAAACGACTTAATTCAGTTTGATAGATGAAGGTATTCTGTTTATACAGGGAGTTATGCACTCCTCCAGCCAGAGAACAGCCAATCACTTCACGGCAAGGTGCACAGTCAAGCTGATGAAATAAATATTTTATTACTTGTAAAAACCAGAATAGCTCAATCTATGTAGAAGGCCTAATGACTTAAGATGTGCACTTAATCAAAGTGGAAAAATGAGGTTCAGTTTCATAATCATAATCATGGAAAAGGAAGTCTGGAGGCAGGCTGGTCATATCCCTGGCAAATACCCCCCCGAAAGTTGGTAGAATATGTGATTGTCTCCCTTACAAGATTTTGGGGTTGTTTCAATTTAGAGTAGAAATACTATTAAAATTTTTATTTTCTTTCTCTTTTTTTGGACACATTTTCATACCCAGCTCTTGTTATGAAGCTATATAAGCAGACTATGTGGGCAAAAGCCCAGGAATACATCAGGATATCTTCTGAGAAACAGCTTTGGAAACATGCTACAGCCGGAGGCTGGGACCCAAACCATTGACAAAGGGAAAGGAAAATAGGAGAAAGATTAGAAAGATATGAAGCACCAAAAGCACAAAGGAAAATTAGAAAAATATGGTTTGGGAAAATGACAATCTGCCAAATGTGTGAAAGTGAACCACATACAAATTTTATAACATGGCTGGATAAATTGAACTGCCATACAGAGTAATCTGTATTAGCCTCTGAGAGAGAAATGTGTGTAAAAAGGTGTGTTTTTTATTAGAGCAGAGAGCTTGCCAAAATATAAAGAAAAAAGAAATGAAAAAAATGTCAGTTTTTCCAGTTCGGTTCATTGAATGTACCAACTTAACAGAAATACTATCAAGGATCCAGTCAGAGCAATAAAATGACTTTCAATCATTTTTGAAAGTTGGGCAATTCCAGCCTCTTGCATAACACCTTAGTACTGATCTAGTAATTCCCACATCCATCTCATAATTTGTGTCTGAACTCTTAGCATATCTGTGAAATGTGTGGATAGTGATATAAAGGGCTTCAGGAGATAAGGATCTACTGTGTTGCCAGGTAAGGCTCTTTAATGGGTCAATTATCTTCAATTAAAAAAATAACCTCAAAAAACAAAAGTGCTGTTTCTTGACCTAGCCATAAGCTTCCTTGTGGCTCTTCCTATTATGAGAAATGTCTTCCCCAGTTTTATCTTACGTAAACTGGTGTAAGTCTCATGATTTAAAAGTAATAGTGCTTCTATTTTGGTGCCTTACATTTATGTATACCTGTTCCTGTATCCCAGAAGTATAACTACAACTGTTTTCAACAGAACATGTGAATTGAATGTTTCTAACTACATCCGTGATGTTTATTTTATGCCTTTGTTCTTGGTCTTGTTTAAATAAAACAAGATCAGATGTACTACTCAATCCAAATCTAAATCAAAAATCAGAAGGAAAACAGCCAAGTGATTCTTAGAGGAACCTCTTGATTCAGGCATAGCTGCTAAACAGCAGTTTACCTTGAATAAGTTCAGATCCTCTGTTTATAGTCATTAGTCAGTACATTTCTCTGGCAAAATGGGGTTTATGTCTCTGAAGAGTTAAAGCGAATGGACCTCATCTTCTCTTGTGCTGACTGTGAGATTATACTTGGGAAAAATGACTGATGCTCATGCTGAACGTTCCCTTTTATCCCCCTGGCAGGGAGGAAAGCAGGAGGGCCAAATGGTGCCCTGCCCTGCCTCTGATGGATGCTTACCAGTAAGGCTGGAGAGCAGCATCTTGAATACAGTGTTGCTTAACTATTGCACAGCCTCCTTGTGATATGGAGACTCTTTTGCTGGAGGATATATGTCCTGATGTACATTTTCATGTGATCATTTCTAGGCCACAGCTGCTCTGTTTACTATGGATATGAACTCTCCTCCCTGTCCTCACAAGAAATACCCACAGATATGCATATCCCTGTTATTTTTTTCCAAGACTATATATGTAAAGGCTGGACATTATTTGAAAGTCTGAAGATTTAAAATATTTTAAATATTTTCTCTCAGAATCAACACTTAAAAAAAACCCCATTAAAAATATTAGAGCTGTATTTCTGTTCCACAGAATGATTTCCATTACTTATGATGAGTGTTTTAAGTTTCAGTACTTGTCAGGCCCTAAAATTATGTTGTGGATATCTACAACACAATGAATATGTATAAAAGCTAAATGAAATGGTAGTAGAGAGTGAAAGTCTTTTCATATTCCAGGCATTTTAATCTGCAGAAATTTCCGATTACTTCTTAACCCCATTTTATATATCCCTCCTTTATGTTTAAAGACAATAAATCTTGTATTTTCTGTTTTCAGTCTTTTTTCTTTTCTTTTTTAAAGATATGTTAATAGGCAAAACTGCATATAAATACATTAACCTGCAATGCAGCTTTACCTTTAACAGTGAGTATACTGACCATTAATTAAAGGGAGCAACTGAGTATTTAGCTATTTCATAAATACATCAGGACTAAGTTCTTTGTGCTAGTTTATTAATCAGAACACATTTGAAACTCTGAAATAAGTTGAGATTTAGTAATTAACAAAAATGCCAGCAAAATATGTACTGCAGATACTTGTTTCTTTCCAAATTCTTCCTCTCACCTCACCCTAAATTTTCCCATATTTGCAGAAATGTATTTCAGTTGACTACTACATTTTAAAGATTGTAATTGTGAAGACAAAGCTTGGTGAGCTCATGCTTTAGTTAATTATTTGTTTTGGCTTTATCTTTAGTAAATGCTTTGCAGCTGTTTCCAAATCATCTTGTATCAGTATAACATTGTCAGGACAATAAATTCCACTTAGGAAGTCTTGTATAAGATACAAGAATTGTATAAGATACTGTTTCCAGTCATGAATTAACACTCATACGCTCATACTCATCAGATTGATTTCCAACCCTCTGAACTTTCCCTTCTGCTGGGCTTACACCAAAGCATTAGGGAAAGAACTGGGAGAAGTGTGTTTTCCACAGCCATAACATGTGAAAGCCTGCTGCCTTCCCTGCTCCCTCCTGATCCCCTGCCTTGCTCCCCAGGAGCTACCCTCTTCTCCCGAGCACGCTGCTGGGCCCCTGGGTGCAGAGTTAGGAAGCTGCAGGTCTGACATGCTTCTCAAGTAATTTTTGGTGTATTCCTTGCTTTTCTTGTGCAGCAGATTTACATCTGTAAATCGCATCAAGGGAAAACTGATGTAATATAGTCACCCCTTCCATAGGAACAAAAGGAGAAACCAGCACGGCACAGACTGGGAGAACAGCTGGTGCTCTGCTCTCAGAGTATGCTTGGTAGAGGGTTACTGCCAGCAAGTGGCTGCATGAGCCCAAAGATGCTTCTTAGTCCTTGGTTCTCACGTTTCAGGAGTGGTTAGGTAGAAAAACATAATAATGAACAGAGGTTACGCAAAGATTGAAAGTATGGTGAATACTGAAGAGGCGGGTGTTTGGGATAATGTGAACTGTTTGATGGTGTGGTTTCATCCTTGCATGACTTCCCTGAGCAGCTTTTTCATTGCACAGTGTGACGCATGCTCCCAGATATAGAGTAATGTGTATATGGCTGTACAGCTGGGCCTACTGCTACCTCACAGCCACATAATGATTGCATTTTGCCCTGGGTATAGCCAAACAGTATGTGTTTTAATATGGTTAGAGCTAAAATCGTGCTGCTGGAAACAAAACAGGGAAGTGCTTTTTCTGTGAGGAAAGGCCATCTTGGGAAGCAGTGACTGAGAAAAGGACTCAGAGGGAGCTCCCAGTGCAACATTATAAAGGTGATTTTTTTTCTCTCTGAATAGAAAAATAGAAAATTGCTCAACCTGCAATTACCCTCTGTACAATGGTTACTGGAATATCACATGCAGGTCTGGAAGTTTATTAATCAGGGAGGTCTAAGAGAGGAACTCCAAGATTTGGAAACCTGTCTTTGCAGTCTTATCCAGCAAAGTTTATTAAGGACAAGATAAAGGAGCAGCTTGACCGTATGTGAAGCAGAGATTTGATAATAGCAGCTCTCTTGTCTGGCTGGCAGAGGTATAATGAGATCCATGCAATTAAATTTAAGTCTAGGTGATTTAGATTCCAAGCAGGCACATCTTAAACAGTGTGAGTGATTTGCCAGTGGAATGATTTAATAAGGATTGTAATAAATTCCCCCTTACTGGACATTTTAAAATCTGAACTGGATGCTTTTCTGAAGGAAATACTCCAATTCAAACAAGATGAATACATAAAAGTCTTATGGCCCAATTTATTCAGGAGGTCAGACTGGAAGATTATAACAATCCATTCTATCCTTCTATTGTGCAAAAAAATGCTCGGTGGTTGGTCTGTGCACTTTCGTTATGTTGAAGGGATTATTTCTTCAGCAGACCCAAAGGAGATCAATTTAAGAGAGCTCTCAAGTCCTCTTTTGTGTACTAAAAGAAATGGTGGCCTTAACTCTTTTGTTTTTATTGCACTGAATTGGTTAATAAGGCTAACAACTGCTAATGTGTTTTATGTTGCTCATGTATCTTGAGCCAGTATGAGACAATAGTGAAAAAGGCAATTATTAGATTCATTTTGCAATTTTAAAAATCCACGTCAGTGGGATTATTGCGCTTTTGACTTGAGACGATACAAGCGTGGCTTCATACAGCTCATTTTTGAGCAATGGTAACTGCTGGTCCGTGAGCTCTTCCTGCACAAGCCACCACCAGAAACCGCTAAGTAATAGGGAAAGCATAGGTCACTGCTGTGGGTTAGCTAGCAGAATGCAAATGTACATGGTATTTCAGTCCTTGTTAACGTATTGCTGCTCCTCTCTGCTTTCTTTCTTTGCTCTATTGGAATACAAAAACTAGATTGCTACTAGAAATAAACTACGCTATTGCAGAGTTCAAATGAAGATGATATTAAGAGAAACTTCTGCTAAACTGAGAAAACCATGGCAAATTTGGAAAAGAGTTATGCTAAATAATTGTTAAAAACTATTGGAGAAATGTCATTTAGAACAGGTTAATTAATGGTTAAAAATAGACATAATTTAGTTACTTGAAATGTCTTCCATTTGATACTCCAAGCACAGTATAGTGCAATTCCTAAAGATCAGCATTATCCCATGTGGCTTTAAAAACTAATATTTAATCTTAATGACTCTTACTTATTAGCATATTTCTAGACTTTCTCAATTACACACGTTTCAGCATGCAGGAGACATTGCTGCCAGGCATTCTACAACTAGAGGGAATTCTCTTCATTTCTCCCCCAAGAAAACTGTTGCCTTCCTGCTCACTGCTTTGCTTTTAGTACCAGAAGTCTTGTTTTCTCTGCAGTCTTGAATTCCTTCAGATGAAGGTTACTTTTTTCTGCAGCTGCTGGAAATGCTGCTGGTTTCTGTTTTATCGCAACTAGATGCCCTGTTTATTCCTGACTACAAACTTTGTCCTTGATTAGGTACATTCCTTACCTACCCCTTTTCTTTTGTAACATTTATTTAGACCTAAACATAAACATCTCGTAAAGAATATAGGAATAATCTCAGATGCGAGTACATAACA
Source organism: Strix aluco (assembly GCF_031877795.1). NCBI lineage: Eukaryota > Metazoa > Chordata > Aves > Strigiformes > Strigidae > Strix > Strix aluco. The sequence continues at coordinate 14,055,556 of NC_133938.1, forward strand.
GTCCAGCTATTCTGTGCTTGCTCCCTGTGGGGTCATTGGCTTGATTGTCCAGCTTTACATAGCTAATTTTGTTACACACCAAAACTTGGAGCCTGTAGTCCCTAAATAGAGGAAGACAACTAACCCTGGGTGCTGACATACCTAGAGCAGATTGTGTGACTGTACTCTTCATTAATTTTTCATGCAGTGTCTCTTAGTTTCATTTTCTTGAACTGGGTTGAAAGATCAGTCCTAGTGTTCACTGAGGTCAGGTCCAGTCTAACATTGAAACTGCCTAGTTCCTCTGGGATGTCCTCTGTCAGTGCTTGAGTATACACCAGCCCCTTAAATTTTATCTGTCGTAATTAAGCAGCAGACACAATTGCTGTGTGTATTGGAATCACACAAAATATGATATTGATCTAGTTGTTTCCATTTTATCTGAAATGAAATGCACCTGGATTTCTTAAATTGTTGTTATACTAGTTGCTTGTAAATCCATGACCTACAAAGTCTAGAGTGTGAGTGCTTGAAGAGGTATGTTTGTCATGAGTTTAGTATAATGCTGCCTGTCTAACTGTTCATGTTACCATAAACTCACAGGTTTTCTGAGAACCAAATGCATGCACATGCTGTAGGTCTGCAACATTTGCAATTGCTGGCAATGAGAAATTTTTCATTGAATAATTTATTTCTATTTAAGTAATCTTTAGCTCCTTTTGAAAAGAAATATTAAATTATTCATGGACTGCATGTTTACTTTTCTCAATACTTTAGAGATTGTCAAATATCTGAGAAGAGAGTGCCTGTCTTCCATTACTCTGTTTAAAACGTTTAGAAACTCCTACTCAGCAGATCAAAGAGGAAGTGAAGACCCTTTAATTTGATCACAAAGAAAACAGATTTGCTAGTCTAAGTTTGATAAAATACACATAGGTTTTTAATGGGAGAAGAATAAAGTTAATCAAAGTCAATTCAAATTCAAATAAAAATGTATCTTGGCAGTTTTGAGGTTAATTAACCACTTATGACAAAAAATATGGTGGATTCTTCCTTCTACATTTTAAAATCAAGATTAGATTTTAAAACTAATATTTTAAAAGAATTTTTCTGGGTCAAAGAAGAATAAGTGCAGAGACATCTTCTTGTCCCTTTATAGAGATTGCTTTGCAACTGGTCTCTGGTAGTTCTTATGAAGTAGTTCATTTAGCAGTCATAAGGTATGTAAGTTTTAATATAGATCTTTTGAACGTTCTTTAAACTGTGACTCTAGTTTCCATAATGAAAAACAGCAGGAATCCTAACTTAGATTTCTAGAAATACACTCAGTTTATTTTAGTTGTGGTTCATGTGAATTAGTTAATAAATCCAATGGATAATAATATTTTTTAATGTTGCATATGCATCTTAAGGCAATTATGTGGCAATAAGAAGTAAGAAGCAATTCCTGACCTCTTTTAGCAAGTTTTATAGTCAATAAAGATGATTGTATGACTCCTTATTGAGTTGAGGCAATCTGAAACGTGGATTGAACATCACTAATTTTAGAAAGCAAAATGTTCTGAAATTAGACTGGATCAGCATGTCTGAGTCTCTGTTTTAATGACACCAGACTGTAGGATCTGACACTTGGGCCTTTGCTTCAGAAATGTGACTGTCATAAATGTAATTTGGTTAGAAATACTTAATATTTGCTGCTTTCATTGAACTAGCTCTGAGTGAAAACGAATGCTATCATGAAAAGCACAGCAGTTAGAGGTGAATTTAATAATAGCTGTTAGACATTAAAACAAACAAAAGAAAACATCGGGAGATAAAAGAGTTCAGTAAAATTGTTCTCAGTAATTTTTTCACACATTGTCAAGGAATGTTGGATTTCATTTATGTTTCTTATAGATAATTTTTTCTTAACTGGAGTGGACGTTTAATTTGAGAAATTTGAGGCTTGCTTGTTTTTTTTCTAGATGGAGCAGGCCAGACAGTAACAATATTTAATTTCTGCATATTGATCCTTTTCAGACTTCATACCTGTGATAGAACAAGTATTTGAAGAAAATTGCATTATACTCATTGCAGATTTATACAGTACTGAAAAATTATTTCAATCTGCAATCAGATAATGTCCAGAACTGAAAAGATCAGTTTGAAATCTTTTGTTATTGTTGCTTGTGCTGGAGCTACAGTTATTCAGATTTTTATTTTTGGTTCACTAAGGGAGGTGATATGGCCATTCAAACTCTGTCTTTCACAGGGAACTTTGCCATGAACAAACTGGTAGAGGCTCTGCGGTGTGAATGTGTCCTGGGTATGTACTTTCTTTTGGGGGAGTGGAGCAGCAGTCAACATCTGACTGAAATTCTTTAAATGGCATTCCCTAGAGGTTGGTGTCATTCCTCCGCCCCCCCCTTAGAAAATTGCATTTTTCATCAACTAGATCTGAAGATAAGCAATGGGAATAACGTTTATTATAGCATTTCTGTAGGTTATTTCTGAGTAGACTCAGGACAGAGAGAGACTGAACAATGTGGTTAGTTAATCACAAGCTCAAATAAAAGTGTTAGTCTTGAAAATGAGTTAAAGTTTTTATGTATTAGTAGATGGAATCGGTCAGGAAATAAGCAGTATTTATTTACCGGGTCAGACAAATACCATAATTTACCCTATATTTGTTTTTTAAAAGCTATGCATAACTTTTGTACAAGAAACCAATAATGAACAACAGGTGACTTTATTTTGGGCAGGGCTGGGGGGAAGTCAGGGATATTCTTCTGATCCTCTGTCAATTAGTGGTGACTCATCTATGCTTTGCATCTGGGTCCCAATGCCACTGACATGAAAGAACTTCTTTCATTATTTTCATTGCAATTTGAACAAGATGTAAGGGATTGTTATCTTTTCTGTTTTCCATCCTGTCTTATATACTATCTGTTCCTGTGCTCTTAGTAAACATCTATTCTTTCTGGGCCTTATAAAGACCCATTTCAAACAGAGATCTGACTTCGACAACCTGATCTTCTAATTTGAGCAACCCAGTTTAGACACTCTAAGACAATGCCTCCTAATATCTCACATAGTGGTGTATATAATGAATATAAAGGGTTTATATAACAAGTAAGAGTTCTGGCTTATCTCCTAGGACTATTTATAAATTTTAAGTTGGACATCCAGTAGATAAAATAATAATTAGAAAATATCCAAGCAGATTCAAAGGAAATACATCATGAACCAACCACTCCTGCTGTCCAGATTTTTTCTGACACCAGGCTGAACAATTTTTGCTCTGCTGAGCAGAAGCAGAAACAGTCTCAGGGTGAGTTCCACAATTCTTACATCTGTAGAAGTGTTGTCTTAAAAGTAGTCCTCTACCAGCTGTTAGCCTGTCTCTTCTGCGTAAAAGAACAAAACAGCCTTTCCTTCCCTCTGAACAACAGCCTATTCTCTTGCAGAGCAAGAGAGTTTTCTTATAGTTTGTTGTTATTCCATTATATCAGGGTCTCAGAGGTCTTGTGTTAAGGACGTGTGTTCTCCTAAGTGGTTATAGCTGACATACTCTGCACCCTCCACGCCCATTTGAAATTTAGTTCTCTTAGGTGGTATTAAATTCTGTGTCCCTGTGCTTTGGCATGTCTTTGAGTGCCAATGCATTGCACGTTATGGAAAAATAGCAGGAAACCACATGGCCTTGTTTAGATTTTCCATTCTTTTCATTTCAAGGTAAGTAGGAATTATGTTTTGAAATGGGTGATTCACAGGCATAATAATTTAAATTTGGCAATGATATTGAATCAGTGTCACATCCTTTAAATACTGTACAAAATTTTCTAGTATAAAGAAAATGGCCTTGCTTATATCTCTGAGGCTTTCTTGATCTTATTATAGTTCTTCTTTCCTTAACTTTCTTAGTTTCCTCTTTTAATGTCACCATATATTCATGTAGCAACAAAGTCAGTAAATCCGACTTCCTATTTAGTCAGGTGTGCAAATATAATTTATTTACCTGAAGAGCAAAGAAAATAATTATTTATAAATAATTGAAGTGACACAGAGAGGTGCACAGGCTGACTCACTACAATTAGCAGGAAGAGCGTTTCTAAATGGAGGGATGTAAAATTTTATTTTATAGGTCTGTGAGGCTCTCTTGCCCTCACTGGATGGGCTTTACTTCAACAGGATTTTTGTCAGTGGGTTTCTTATTTTTTAGCTGAGACTTGGCAAAGCCACATTATTTTTGTTCATTGCTTCAACAGTTTTAAATTATTTTTGTTACCAGAAAAAATGGAAAGCATTGTCTTTGCACTGGCAGTTATCATCTCATTTTTATGTAGATATGGTTTTGAAACTTTTCCAGGGAAGCACAAGACCATGTAAATCCCCAACTTGTTACTCAGGTAAGATCTCATTGCTAATTAGCCAAGCTAAATGACTGTCACATTTAGCCCTCTAAACAGTATGAACGGACAAGCAAAGTTGTCTGTGTAATTGTGACTTGGCAGGCTATTTTTTTCATATCCGTCCTTACCCATACCCGTCCTTACCCATACAGATACAGTAAGAAGTCATTATCATGAGATTAACTCATTTACTTGGAAGAGCCAGGTTCTCCATTTGGCTGTCTTTATGATACTTCTGTGTTTTGCTCTGGCAGCATACTGGAGGAGCTGCCCCTGCTGCGGGAGGCCCCAGCATGCAGCATCTCACACTCACCCTGCCAGCTCTCCGTCAACACCAGCTCCCCCTCTTCAGGGGGCTGTGTGGGGTCTGAGGTGGGGCCGTCAATGGGATGTATTACCCTCAGGGAATTATCTTCTAGCTCTTCAGTGCGAGGCAGTTGAGAGACATTGCAGAATTTGTTGCTGAACTTGAGAAGGTGTAGAGTGTGCTTGTATGGATGGGGAGGAGATCTGCAGAATGAAGGCTGGGATAGCTTTTCTTTTTGCCATGGTGCTTAGTAGTACAGTTGGGTTGAAGGAAAAGATCTTACTTTCCTATGACTTGTATATGTCAGTCTTGAGAAAGAAGAGTTACTGCTGTCCAGACTGGTCATAGTCCAGATAAAAATTCTCAGTAGCGTGGTAGAAATGGTGGGACCTGTATGCTTTGAGAATGATTTGTAAAACAGCCATTTAATATCCCCCAGCCTTAGTGGATCTTTTTGCTTCCCTCTGGAGCTGTGGTCATTACAACCCACCACACTTCAGACCCTGGAAAAAGTTGTCAATAGCCTGCTGTTCTGCCCTGGGACCTCTTGGCTGAAAAGCACACTTCTTGCCATGTGCAAGCACAGTGCTGCAACATCCTTCTAGTCCCATTTGGCTCTCATTTACAGTCAATGGACTGATCAGTCAATATCAGATCAGTAACCAATAGAGCTGCTGACTGTTTAGAACAGAAGATGACATTTTTCTTGGTTTTTTTGCCATGCATGCAGTACTGCAATGGCAGAACTACCTCTGATTTTGTTCCTGCAAGAGCAGAGCATACACACAAATTATTGTCCAATGTGCTTCTAAGTTATAATTTTCCCAGTTACATTTTCTTGCTTCATTCCATTCCCTTGATTGATAAGATACAAAGATTTTAGAACTGAAGGCAAAAATTTGGATATGGTTACCTTGGGAGCCTCTACTGTGAAAGGCAAATGAGCCGTTTACCTTCCCATGAACACCAACATCTTTCATTGCTTCACCTTGCATGACCAGTAAAAAGATCAGAACTTGGCAGGTGGCATAACTTTCTGAAGGCTTATTTTTTCACTGTAAATGCTTAACATAGTAGTATTTAATTGCTTCTGCTAAGCTTTTTTAGGTGAAAAGTAAGATGGATCTAAAATAATGGATGGAGACTGGATCTAATGTGCTTTTTCAGGAGACAAATTCATTACTGCTTCATCCTCACTCACTCTGCCTCCACTTTCTGCAGCGTTTGATCAGCTGGGCTGTTCTCAATCAGAAGCACTAGTTCAACAGATGGCTAATATTGGCTCCCTTCCTGCCTCATCAGGCTTTGTCTTTAAAGGCTACAGAGATTTAAATGTTGAAGGTACAAAGCATTGTTCAAAATATGGCTACATTTGACCACTGGAAAAAGAAATAAAGGAAATTCAAAATCTCAACTGAAAAGCAGCGCAGTTTCTATTCTATCACAGGGTCATTTGGTCTGCCTGAAAAACACCTGTTAAACTTGCCTGATACTTCAGACCTGTCACTTTTCTGACAAAACAGAGGGGAAGTACCCCTCAGAAGCAGTCCACAGACAAAACTAATGATGTTACTCCTGTGCACTGTATCGCACTGGGAGGGCAGCTCCTATACATCTCTTTTAAAAACAAGATAACGTGGTTTCTCTTCCAGAAATGTGCTAGAATAAATCACCTTAAGTAATCTTTTAAAATTAACTTTAATTTTTAAGTCCCCAAATAGTCTGATTTATTTTGAGTTTTTTTAATTGTTGTTTTTTTAATAAATAACTTCTTAATTTAATTTTGAGTTGTCTACTTGCTTAAATTCCTATTTACTTAAATGAATGAAATCACTTTCTGGGTCTGACTTTTGCTGTTTAATCTTTTTGCTTTCCTTTCTTAATGTATCTGTCATTGTAAAATGACATCTCTCTTTTTAGAGTGCAGTAAACGTTATTTCATGAATCCATTGAAGGCCTTATAATCGAGGAAAGTCATGAGGTAAGATGTTGGAAAAAATATGTATAAAACATAGTAGTGAAGAAATTCCAGCAGAAGAGCTATCCATCCTGTGCAGTGCATGACGTCTAGGAAAAAAATGCAATTGCATAGTCAAAGCTTGTATCATAATACAGAAGTTGCATTAGGCAACCTTAAATCTGGTATTTCTTAACTTTTCAGTTTGGCTTTGCAACCTCAGTAATGTTGTTTTTTCTCTTGTGGGTAGCTCATCTACTGTTGTCACATAATAAGGAAGATAATTATGTTACAACAAATGTTTATCCTGAATGAAGTTCAGAGTTTTTTCCAGTAAACTGAAGTGAAGAACTAAGTTACAGTAACTTCCAACATAAATGCTTGTGTCTATATTGACCTCTTCCACATCTTTACTTCATGATTTTGTTCTGATGCTCTCTGCTAATTTCTGTCTTGATGTTTCTGTCGACAAACATGTTCTGAAGATTAAATGCAAACTAACATGTCTGAATTCTCAGTTGGATAAATTGCTATGTGTCCATTTTTAAGTTAAGGCTTGCGTGAATACCAGTGGAGAACCTGCATGATACTTGAAACTTTCAGAGCTTACCATTGCCTAATCCAAAGAAAACATTTGGCTACTGTCTTGCCTGAGTTGTTTGATAGCTGTATTAGTAATGTCATACACGGAAGTACAAGTAGGGGAAACAGGCTAGGGCAAGGGATGTGTTTAACCTGTGTCATGCAAGATTGTTTCCAGAGACAAAATTCTATTCAACATATCACTGTGGTTGAGTTTCTTCTGAAAGCAAGTGGCTTCACGAAGACCGTATCCCAGAACTTCTGCACAGTTTTATTACTCCGCACTTTTGTAATATGAACTAAGATTTCTCACTTATTTCTAAAATTACTCATTTGTTTCTGAAATACCATGTTAGTGTGTTAAGAAGAATAGTTTAATTTTTCTTCAATAAAATACACTGAGAGAAAGCTTTTTCTTAATCTGCCTACAGTTAGAAAACAAAACCAAACCAAAACTCCTAGCCTGCACTGGTAGTCCTATGAGAAAATGACTTGGACAGGTTTATAAGCTCTGTCTAGCATTCTTGGTACAGAAAGAACAGTTTCCCTACGTCGGATTAGGCTGTTCTTTCTCTAATTCCCCAGGCATTTTTGTCCTGCTATTTTGGAGCCTTCAGACTCCAAAAAAGTTCCAGTTTATCTGTTGCTTTTCTTTAATTACAGACAGCTTTTCGTTCTGACTTGGAAGTCTACTTAGTACAACCATGTGATTTGTACTCATCTATTTTTCTTTTCCACTTGCTTACAAACTGTGGAAGAGAAGTCCAGGGACAAGTTAAATTGACTAAAGTGAGTGGAGCCTTTATTGGCTTTAAGGGATTTGGTTTTGACCATTGTAGTTCAAAAAGATGAAGCTAATTTTGTGCATATGCACTTAAATTTGGCTATATCCTTTTGAGGAAGAACAGTGACTCTTTTTAGTTGTGTAACTTATCAGGTGTCTACCACTGTAACCAGATGCTTCTAGTAGCCTGTTAAAAGAAATGGCTAAGCTGTTGCATAGTTGGTTTTTTTTCTCTCTTGCCACCCCCTTGAGGGATAACATCTATAGTTTTTCAATATAGTTTTGCTGGGTATTTTTTATAGAATGTGAGTTGGAAATCTGTATTTTGTACTAGAGTAAGGAATGGTGAGGTTTGTGACAGCTTCAGGTTCCAGGTACAGACTGGCCTCAGGAAAGGGTCATGTATTTCTAATATCTTAAAATGAGGAGCTGGAGTAACACTTTTCAAATATCTTTTCTGAGATGTTCAGTGATTTTTTTTTTTTTTTTTTTTTTTTTTTGGTGCTATTTTGGGAAACCCAGTGTCTGGACCCTGTCTAGTAGAAGAGCTCAGGTCTAGAATTTGTTTCTTTTCCATGACAAATGAGTGTAGATTGTGAAGGATATGTTGCTATTGCTTCAGTTGTTGAGGAGACCAGCTGCAGTGTCCTGTAGTAGCTAGAGTTTGCAAACAGTGATGGCTTTACGCCCAAGTAAATTGCATTGTTTTAATCCACTTAGGATGTGACTAAGGGACTTAGTCTTGGTCATAATTCATAAAGATGGGATAGTTATGTTAGCCCTGCCAAAAGGGTGAATGCTGTTGAGAAAGACAAAAATAAGAGTACAGATGCTGCTGCAGTTGGAAGCAAGGTGTGAACTTAATATGCAGAGATAATGCATTCAAAGATAATGCGACAGTCTCTTTTCACAGAATTACTTTCGCAGCTCAGTTTCATTTTGCAGCACATTTCCATCCCCAATTACAAATGTATCTCTGGACTTCTATTTTTTTTCAGCCTCAACTCTAGGCTGATTTATAGGTCAGGGACCACACTCTGTTGAGAGGTTAAACACTGCTCAGAGGAAATAGTAGCATCATCCTTTAGTTTGCTTTGAGTTGTACTTTCTAAATACATACTCTTTTTCTCCTAACCCTAACCTTAGGCTCATCTATAGGAATGGCATAGTGATTCCAGCTCTTCCCCAGCACACAGGAAAAAGTGGCATGTTAATGTGCACATCTGCTGGTTCTCAAATAAATCTGCTAAACTAAAGGTAAAAACTAAAAGGTAAACATAAGATATGACTTATGGTCTAGAAGGTGCCTAAGACAACTACTGACATGTTTCTGTTATTTTAATGCATGTTTAAAAACTATTTTTGAAAGCCAAGAGAAGTAGAAAGAGATAAAAGATATATAAGAGAGCACTAATATTATGAAAGAAGAACTGGTTGTCCTTTAGTATAGGGATAATAAAGACAGGAAGAAATTTAATAGAGCAAAGCAAAAGTTTGTGTACTTGTATGTCCTCTATAAAGTGAGAATAGCCGGACACACTCGTGGCAGAGGAAAAGGAAAACTTGACTATTCCTCACTCGCAAAGTTACTCAACCAAGAATGTAATACAGCCATGAAAAAACAAAAGTTGTTCTTGGGAAAGTATTACTGGTGAAGGCAAGGAAATATTCAAGTTGTACGTGTCAGTTAATACATAATAATGGTATCTGCTGCTTTAATAATAGTTGCTTAAGAAAGATTCATTCAAACTGGGACTGGATTACAGGAAAAGAGGTAATATTTGATGAGTTATACTAAAAGACTTCAAGTTGTTCAGATAACAAGTGAGGATGAAATGGGGATATGACTGCTCTGTTCACGTGTTTCAGAACAGTTTCAGTTCCAGGATGGGAGAACAGCTGAAACAAAATCTAAAAAATCCATGCAGGAAGAGATGGCTGAAACCTTCCCCTGGGCACAGGCATGGTGGGAGATAGATAATCAGCAATAAGACATTGACTGAGGTTCCAGAGCAGGAATATGGGTACCAGCTGTGGAGACAGTTTGAATTTATGAATAGGATTATGTTATGTGATTATCTGTTTACAGCAGGTACCACAGAGGCTCTGTCAGTAGGGCTGAAGAAAATGAAAACAATCCAGGAATAAACTTAACTTTCCTATGAGTTAGAAGTAAAATGTGTTTTTAATTATTGGAAGAAACTTAATTTTGTATGAGTTGTATCCACTGAGCTTGTTTTTGTCTAGCTGTGCCAATTATATCCTATTTGATAACCTATATGGTGCCTATTTCTCTGCCAGTTAGGAATAACAATATGAAATGAAACTAAATTCTTATTTTAAAATGCTCTCACATCTTGAGGAAAGTCTTATAAATACTGGGTATTATAATTGTTATTAATCCTGACTTTTGGGGCATTTTTTCTGTCTGTGGTATTTTTGCAGCTTATTGACTGATCTGTATTTTCAGTCCTAGTCTGAAATACACCTTATATTTTAACATATTGTAAACATGCTTATTCTGTCTCACATGCACAGTCTCTTGCTCTCTAAAAGCAATGCAAATTTTATTGAGGTCATCAAGTTGTTTTTCAGCTGTTCATATATGCACAAGTTTGATAGACAATATTGTCCAGGTCAAAAACTGGGGGGATCTTAATCCAGTGAGTTTGGAAGAATTGATATGGTGATTGGATGCCTAGGAAGAAAGTTTTGCTTTGCACAGCATACTAGTTCACAGCTGCAGCACAGGTCAGACAGCAGCTCTAACTTTGTTGTATGGAAATTGCGCCTGTATTGTGGAGGAATCAGGTAGTCTGTACTCACAACTAAAAGTACTGTACTATACATAATGGCAAATCTGTTACTAGAGAAGGTGCAGAGGCATCATTATTAAGGCATTAAAACCATAGCAACAAAGACACGACATTTTTGGCAGTGGTGGAGATTAATTCTTTCTTTCTATCATTTGCTATGCTTCGCTGCTTGCAAAGCTGTTTGAGTACGATACAATTTACTGCTGAGTGAAGCCTGGAAAGACTGGTTTCTGCCACAGCATCTCCAGTTTACTTCACAAGTAGTAGAAAAAAATGGATCCCGAGGATTTGCCTAGCATCTGTTGTTTGAGGGAAAAACATAACTTTTCTGAGGTTCCATCCTTTCTTCACCTGCTCTCTTGACTGACACCTGCTCATCTTTACAATGACAGCAGAAAACCTGTGTGAGCAACAAATACCAAAGTGCAAATTCTTACACTGTGCTATTGAAGAGGCTTTGCTGTTATGCTGCCTCCTGCTGCTTTGTGCCTGAGACTGGAGGAAAAGAGAAGTGGTCTAATGTTTTGAGAGTAAAGTGATATTTGGTGAGATTTTTCCAATAGACAGTCTACTGACTGTCCAGTGTATTTCTGGACACAGTGAAAACAATGGATAAGGCCAAACAGGGAGAATGGATTGTGGAAGGTGACCTGAAGATACTTAAGAAAGCCTGAGTCATGTTAGATGATTTGTATCAGAGCAGAAGTTGCTTTGTTTTGCAGTTGTTTTTACAGAAAAGTGGTCTGGAATCTGAAAATATTATTTAAAAAAAAAAAAAAGATGGCCTGATTTATATCAAGAAGGCATTAATGCAAACCTGCTGTAAAGTGGACATTCATCAGTAAAGCGAAGGAAAAGTCCTATCAATTATATCTGAAAAGATACACACAGTTCTAGTGGATACTGTGCACTACTGCAAGGTTATACAGCTAAATAAATCATGGTATAACTAGACTGGATTTATTTCAAAAGCTGTCTTGTTTTCTAAATATGTTTTTAAAGGTCAATTTGTTAATTTTCCACAAAACCTCGTATTTACCTTAGGAAGGCTCACTACAAGCACCTTAAGCAGAGATTCCCATATAGTTAGTGAAAATGCATGTCATTTGTTATGAAACATGGCAAGTTCCAAGTTGTTTCGTGAGATTGTCTGAATATTTCTAAAAGAAATATTTTTGCTCTGGAGGAAGGGACAAATGTCAGAATCACCTCTGGAAGATGACTGAGTTTTCAGACAAAATAATTTTCAGATGAAAACTGAGGGCACAACTACTATGCATGCAGATAAGGACTAGATTATTCCCAGCAAGTACCTTCCTTTGTTCCTCATTTCAAGAGGCAAACATCATCATCACTGTTCACTATTACAGAAAGAAGGGCAGAAGAATGAACAAAACTGAGAAAGGGTGAGTCCTCCAGATGATTGAAGAGGTAAAGGAGGGAAAGAGAGAATTGATGGAGAGAAGGTAATGGTCCTTTCAGTAGGTAGGGGAAACAAGCTGTGTTGCTCAATGGAGAGGTTCTAATCCTATTTTTCACTGATATAAATCAATATACACAATCAATGTCTCGCACTTCTCCTCTAAGGCCTCAAAAAAAATCTGTTTTACGGCTGGATAACTGAAGCTGTCAAGTTTTCATTATCTGCCAAAGACCAAACTGAAGTTAAGGTGTAGTGTCTTGGTTTCCTGGCTATAAGCTGAATCTCCTCTCTAATGAATTATTCCAATTGGAAAAGATCTCTGCAAGACAGATGCTAAAAATAGAGTGTCTGGAGATAGTTCCTGAGATAAAGAGAAACTGGATTGTATTCCCTTTGGAAAAGGTCAGTAGGTGGAAATCAAATATGAAGTCACAGAATTATTTCACGCTTTAGCATCTAAAAATATTATTTTCCTTTCCACTTAGGTTATGGATTTTTTTTTTTTTTTTTGCCAGTGCTGTTTGCTATAACTTCTGGTTTACCTAGCAGCTCCTGGCAAAAATTTCCTCAGTTTGAAACTTAGTTTTCAAAGTGTTATGAAAGTGCTAAAAAATGTATTTGCTTGATTTCTAACTCTATAACAACTTTGTCTATTTGTAATCAAGTGAAGAAACTTATTTATGTAATCAAGAACTAAGTGAAAGAGATTTGAAGATGATAATTGTTGCTAATTAATTTAATTTTAACTTGCTCTTTGAATCTTTGCTCCTGTCTAGTTTTCATGCAATAGTATTCTGTTTATTCCTGTTACGTTAAATCTCTAATGTGTTCTCTCTCAAATGAAATAAAAGATCGTTCAAATGAAGCAAAAAATTTAAGATGAGCTCCTGCTGCCTTTAGGGTAAAACTGCAGAGGTTTTCTGGTTCCCTTCTGCTTGCTTTTTGCTTTGGAGACAAGAACTGTCTGATCTACATCTACCTACAGGTTCCAGTGCACTGTATTTTGTGTCTGCGCTCAGCTGAGAGAAAAGCCCATCCTGTGCCATCTGAGGTATTCGCTCTTATGACTCTTTTAGTTGTATTTTAGAGTTTTGCCTTTGCATTTGGCAAAAACAAGCTCTGGAGGTTTATTTTGACATTGAATTGTCTATGTTTTTTATTTCATATCTTTACAAACTTCCAAGTTGCTTGTGGTTTTGTGGGCTGTTTTGCTTTCCAACAATGCTGTTGTGCAGCAAATTTTAATTCTTGCTAGAGCTCCAAGTATTTAAATTTTTAGCATAATATATGTGTTCTGCCACACAAGGCTGATCAATAACTACCTTGTCAATAAAAATATAGGCCAGCTTTGGAAAGAATTCTCATAAACTTCAACTTGGTTAAAATAGTTGGGATGTTTTTAACCACAGCTTATATGCACTATGATCAAATACTTTTATAATTAGAAAGCCAATTAGGAAAATGGATACACTGGTAAAGGACATTCCGCTTAAAAAAGAAAAAAAAAAGAAAAAAAAGAAAAAAAAAGAAAAAAAAAAACAAAAAAAAAGAAAAAAAAAAAAGGAGAAAAGGAGAAAATGGAAAAAAGGAAACAGAAGTTTCTTCTTTTAGGCTGCTTAGGTTTGATCCGGGCGCTTATCCAAAAGGAATCATGAAACATCTGTCCAGTTGACTTGAGTGGCCCTAGTTCTGAAATCGGAAACATCCATCCTAGTCTAAAACATCATAGCAGTGGAGGAGTACTGGCATTGCCTTGTGGCTGTGTTATCATGATCTCATGGTGCGATAATTCTTCCTTCTCATACTGGGAAAGGCCCAGTTGTGATGATTGAGAGTGGAATACTATGAGTGTGAGGGTGGAAACAAGCTGGGGAGGTCCTCGTATGGGGTTGATAGAACTCTACCATGACAGTAATGTCAGGATCATGTGAGTCACGTAATTAAAACACTAACAGAGCCAGATGGTGTGTGTGTGTGTGTTAGTCTTTCCAGTCCTAAGCATGATTGCATCCTTGTTTTATATAGGAAAATAATTTATTTGCAAGATGAAAATTAGCAGCAATTAATGGATTGCTCAGTAAATAGCCTGGAGGATGCTGGATGAGTCATGGTTGTCCAGCAACATACCTATAATACACAAAACTCTACTATTCACAGCTCTTCAACTATCCACATTTTTTTTTTTTTTTTTTACTTCAAGAGTAATGTGAATAATTCTTATAAACCAGTTGTTTACTCTGTTTCCCACATACCCTTCTTCTGGAAGAGATCAAGTGAATACAGTGGGTCCTCGCTTCTCCAGTAAGATCACTTTATAAATCTGGTAACTGTTTTCTTTTATGACATAAGTTTTGATATGTACCGTTCTCTCCCTTTTCCTCATTCTTAAATAGTCTTCAGAACTAAATCTGACTTGTCAGTGCTGTGTCCTAGGATGTTCAGTGTTTAGCTGACTCTTAGGTAGGTCTGTGACTAGCTCATGGTAGTAAGTCAATGAAGCAGTATTGAGATTTCCAAGATGATGATGATGATGTTGAGAGTCCATCCTTATTCTTGCTTTTGCAGTAGCTGATGCAGTAGATGTCAACTGAGTTAGTAAGGCAAAGACAAATATGGTTAAAAGCACTTTTATGAAAAATACATTCCCAGACTGTATTTAATGACAGAAGTATTCCTGTTTGGAACTGGAATCATGCTGTATTTAGTTATTGATAATTTTTTCAAAAAACTTCCAAACCAAACACAACAAATCCAAAAAACCCTCTCAATAGGAATGTGGAACCTCTTTCTGGGATCCTTAAGATGGCATTTTTTAGTGGTGTTATCCTGGAGGTTGAATGGATTCAGGGTTTTACAGGAGCAGGCTGCTTGCTAAGATTGTTACATTTTCTACTTTGAAATTATGGTTTGCTGAACTGACTTATCTGTACTTGCATTTTTATTTTAAAAGATGATGCTGTATGCATTTACACTGTCTTTTCATAGTACTAGCAACAAAATGGTCTCTGGACAACATTAATGAGAAGAGCTGATAAAAGCTTAGATGTGAGTCTGGATCTGCTGACTCCACTGCATCATGTGAAGTTGTAATAGAACATTTCTAAGAGTACGATTTGGGTGCATCTAGACAAGGTGGCCAATGTAATTTGTCAGATTTATACTCTTACATTGATAATATGAAACATAATATATAGCATAGAAAAAGCTATTTTGGCAAATGAACTTTTTTTTTATTTAGCTGCTTCAGGAAGAGAGCGCCAGTGAATCATTTAATTATTGCACAAAACCAGTCATCATGTAGTCTATAGAGAAACTGGCTTTTTTGCAGTCTGCATTCATATTGAAAAATATCTAATATGACTGCAGTCATATTGAAAAAATTAACACATTACTTCAAGTAACATTATTTTATTATCCACATGATAGTGGTGGTCATAGAATCAGGAACATGGCACAGTAGAATGGTTGTATTGAAAGTTGAAGGAGACAAAATAGCAGCTAGAGTTGCTTTGTTTTGTCCTTTATTTCCGCTTAGAAAATGTAATTCAAAAAAACTATGTGAAACTTTTTTTCTAAACCCCCCTTCTATGTCAGTGAGAGGTGTTATTAATTACAAGTACTGCAGCTCAATTTTTTAAAAGTCATAGGCAATCACAGATTTTTTTTTTCTGTTCCATGATTTTAGAATCACGTAAGTTTTCTTAGCCTTGAAGAAATATTAACTGTTTTTCATACAACATACATGCATTAATAAGTTGAATGAAATGTAGGAATTTTCTGGCTAGAACTGAACATGGTACACTCAAACTGGCATGACAAATGCTTTCATATAACTTCTGCTCTGTGGTGTGCTGCATTCCTGAGGAAGAAGTTGAGCTTTGACTAAAAGGAGAGATAAATGATCTCAGCAAAAGGATGGAAAATGGTTACTCAATGCCAATAAAATACAATCAAAGATGAAGTGGTAGAAGAGAGAGTTAGAGACTGTCAAAGGTATTTTCTTTCACTGAATTATATAGCGTACACTAGAGAGAAGGAGGCTTCTTCAGAATATAGGCAGCTTGTCATGCCTGTGAAGTTTTCAATTGCATACTGATTACAAGGAAGAAATTCTAGACATTGTCTGTTTATGGTTTACCTCAAACTGTTTCTTCCTTTCAATTTTTTTTTCTCTTTTTAACAAGAAAGAGTCATTTCATTTTATGCAAAGAGTGACTCTGCAAATGATTCTGTATTTCTTGCTCTTATTTGCATAAGAGCATAAACAGTGTCAGTGTAAGTTTAAAAGGACAGTTATGTCAAATTGAGTATGGCTTCTTTTGAATGAGACCCAATTACCAATTTTTATCATGGTTCCAATCCATACAACTGAACACAAGTAGTTTGCACAGAATCTGTGCTAATAGGTAAACACAAATTTACACATACCAAAAATACAGGACAATTCTAGAATGGTTTTAAGAATAAATTCTTACCCTTTTTATTTAAATCAGCAGGGTAATGGTATATGTCAACACATGTGTTTGATTTGGGTACATTCTCTGTTCTGGACCACCTCATATTCTTTCTTAAGAGCCAAGAGTGAGTGATCTCATATTATGGCTTTCCAAATGGTGCTAATTAAGGACTTTTCCTGCCAGGTGCTCAGCATGCTCTGCCTCTATTGCTTTCAGTTGTGGTTGAGGGCATGCTGCATTCTCTGGGATACAACCCTATTGTTTATGACTTTAAGTTAACATTGCCAAAAGGAATACAATGTTAGAAGATGAACAGCACTGAGGTTTACTTTGAGGATCCCCTGAATTAGCTGGGTTTTTTCCTTTTTCCTTGAGAATATAAAAGTCTACATCTGGAAAATATCGGTGTGTCACATAAATACTGACCACTAATTTCACAGAATATCTTTATATACAACTTGTGGGAAATCAGTTTTATGTTAAAGGAATAAGGATCTGAAGTCTCCTACTGACTTAAGAGCTCTCTGGAGCAGTAACTCTGCTTTCCTTCTTGTAACATGACCCAACCTCTGTTTCAAAACTCAGTGTTGTGGCCAATTAATTATCATGTAGTTTCCCGATAAAGCCTCAAATAGGCTAATCCTTGGCTATAATACCCTGCATGGTTGTTACTGATAGCTTTCTTTTGCCCTGAAAGCCACAGTATGTGCCTTTTACTTTCTTTTAAGAAAAAAGAGATCAGAAATGTGAAATGTAGTAGGTTGTTGATTTTTTCATTAAATTGTGTATGTGAGGCATCTGGGGATGAAGAAAGGACATGTTTTCAGCTTCAAGTTTTTCAGCAAGATAACTTGCAGAAAGTGTAATCACAAAGGAAAATCTTTCCTCTTATCCTCTGGGGACCTAGTCTGCATCCAGAGAACCAAGTCCCTTGTAGGACAGAGATGGGTAAGAGAGAGGAGAGATGAAGGCTTTCTAGTATTCACGCTCAGAGTCCAGCATTTAAGAAATGTCCTCCCTAGGGCTGTGGGTTAACCAGCAGGAGTGGAGAAGGGATCAGCAGGGCTAAGGGCTATGGTGAAGTCACTGCTGCAGCTTCATAGGTGGATTAATCCTTTCATTCTCTGGTATCTCTGTAGGGAAGAGAATTTTTATCTATTTAGTGAACACTGGAAGATAGATAGAGCTCTTCTATTTCCTCAGTCATGGAAAAAATAACTTTTCCTTGAAGAAAAAGAGTAGAAAAGCAGATATTCTGCCATGTCTGGTTTCCTATATATTCTTGTTGGGTTTTACATTTAGGATTCTGTTTTGGCATTTCCAAATCATCACGAAAGGAGGTACCTATTTCAAAGGCAGCGTATGATAATTGGCAAAAGCTAATGAGTGCTGACATACCACGGATAAGAAAGGGAAATATTTTTTTTTACAGTGAAGGGGTCTTTTTTGTTTTGGTTTGGTTTTTGTGTGTGTGTCTCTTTAAACAGAAAAGAATGTTTACATTTCAGAGGGAGAAGAAAGCAAGACTTGTTCACCCCTTAGTGAGTGGTTAGCACTGCAAAGCTGCTGTGCAAAACACGTATTTGGATTTCCATCTGGTTTTGTAAGTGCCAGTCCTCTGTGGTTCAACAGTTTGAATTTCTTTGGAGTGATGCTGTTAAACATGGTGGGGTGCAACTAGTACAGAAAAAAAAGCAAATCACTTAAAAGATTTCTCTTCTCTTCTGATGTCCATGTGAAACTGCATCTACTTAATCAGATTAATTTGAACAGAGCATCTACAAATCTACAAAGCATCTACTAATCCTTAAGGACTTTAGCCTTTTTTAAGGATTTTTGTTTTATCCTTTTGCCATGAACTGTGATTAAGCCAAAGCTCACAAATTAAATGGTCTTCAGGTGAAATGAAATGCTTTGAAGAATGGTCGTGCAAGAAGTGATGTTTCCTGTGGTGTAAACTGCAGCCTTGCTTTATTTTGTACAGTTGAGTTGCTATAGCAGAAGGATATTAGGAAGTGCAGGACTGCTTGAGATCCTGTTGTTCTGGCTCAGATGTAGAACAGCAAAATCCTTGGACAAAAGATTTCATTAAAGATCTGATGATGCTTCTGAAACATAATGGTGCCAATCCTTCACCTCCAGTGATTAAGGGCAGACATCTGTAAAATTACTAAAGAGAAACTAATACTCTATATTCAAAATGCAAGCTATACTTACAAAAACATGTCTATATGCTTATCTTTTACTTTAGCACAGTGAATGTTAGCTACATTATACCTATCCTACAGGAATGTGCAAATTCAGGTGCTCATAAATAGCAGGTTGTTGTGGTATAAACCCAGCCAGCAGCCAAACACCATGCAGCCGTCTGCTCATCCTCCCCTTGCCCCAGGGGATGGGGAAGAGAATTGGAGGGATAAAGCTAAGGAGACTTGTAGGTTGAGACAAAAACAATTTAATAATTGAAATAAAATAAAAAAAAATAATTATAATAATAGTAATAATAGAATATACAAATGAGTGGTGCACAATGTGATTGCTCACCACCCAATGACCAATGCCCAGCCCATTCCTGGCTGACAATCTCAGAGGAGGGAAAAATTCCAAACCTGCTATCCTGGAAGAGAGAGCAAGCTTCCTCGCCAAACTTCATCTATATACTGAGCATGACGTTACATGATATGGAATATTCCATTGGCCAATTTGGGTCTGTTGTTTTGGCTCTGTTCCCTCCCAGCTTCTTGTGTCCCTGCACACTAGCAGGACATGGGAAGTTGAAAAGTCCTTGATTTCTTATCAAGAGCTAAAAACATCAGTGTATCATCAGCATTCTTCTCATATCAAATCCCACACTGAATCCAAAACACAGAACAACACTATCTGTTAAGAAGAAAAATTAGCTCTATCCCAGCAGAAACCAGGACACAGATCTATGCTATTTTCTTGCAACTCGATTGAGGATTTTGCTAAGAAGGTTTTTCTACGACTTCCAGTGTTTCAAATTCCAAGCTTCTTTGCTCATTAACCTGTGGAACCATGACTGGTGCTGTAAAAAAGGTAATTGAATTTGCAGCCTTGTTTAACCAGGCTAGAGTGACAATGCTCTGCAGTTCAGTGTAGTCTGGTCTGAGCCTTGGCTACTGCAGACCTTGTCAATAAGTCCTTGTAAGACCAACCCAATGGGGAAAAACACTGGTTTATTTGTATAATGATAGCTTAAGTTGATCTTCTTATGTCTTACTATACTGTGTCTCTCTAAAGAGATTTGTCCCATTGCTCCAAGTCATTCCCGTTTTCTATAGTTAAAAAATGTGTTATCCAAAGAATTGATCCAACTTCTTAGATTTCAGGCTGTCATTAGGTGAGCATGATAATGGCTTTGGGAATGTCCTAATAAAATATGAAAAGTAATTTCACATTAAATGCTCAGACTGAAACATAACTGTGTATTGAAAATGACAGAGTAGTCATGCTGCAGAATTACAGAATCACAGAATCATCTAGGTTGGAAAAGACCTTGAAGATCATCTAGTTCAACCATTAACCTATTACTGACTGTTCTCAACTCCACCATATCCCTAAGCGCTATGTCAACCTGACTCTTAAACACCTCCAGGGATGGGGACTCCACCACCTCCCTGGGCAGCCCATTCCAACGCCCAACAACCCGTTCTGGAAAGAAATACTTCCTAACATCCAGTCTAAACCTTCCCTGGTGCAACTTGAGGCCATTCCCTCTTGTCCTATCGCTTGTTACTTGGTTAAAGAGACTCATCCCCAGCTCTCTGCAGCCTCCTTTCAGGTAGCTGTAGAGGGCGATGAGGTGTCCCCTCAGCCTCCTCTTCTCCAGACTAAACAACCCCAGTTCCCTCAGCCGCTCATCGTAAGACACGTACTCCAGACCCTTCACCAGCTTCGTTGCCCTGCTCTGGACACGCTCGAGTAATTCAATGTCCTTTTTGTAGTGAGGGGCCCAAAACTGAACACAGTAATCAAGGTGCGGCCTCAGTAGTGCCGAGTACAGGGGTAAGATCACTTCCCTGTCCCTGCTGGCCATGCTATTTCTGATGCAAGCCAGGATACCATTGGCCCTCTTGGCCACCTGGGCATACTGCTGGCTCATGTTAAGCTGGCTGTCAATCAACACCCCCAGGTCCCTCTCTGACTAGCAGCTCTCCAGCCACTCCTCCCCAAGCCTGTAGCACTGCTGGGGGTTGTTGTGACTGAAGTGCAGAACTCAGCACTTGGCCTTATTGAAACTCCTACAGTTGGCCTTAGCCCATCGCTCCAGTCTGTCCAGATTTCTCTGCAGAGCCTCCCTACCCTCGAGCAGATCAACACTCCCACCCAACTTGGTGTCATCTGCAAACTTACTGAGGGTGCACTCGAACCCCTCATCTAGATCATCAATAAAATCAAAGTTTAACAATCAGAAAAATAAAAGAATATTTGTAGTGGCTCTCTGTTGCTGCATTACCAGAATAGTTAAATACCATTTTCATGTCACTAAGTAGTAAGCATCACACAACAAAGGACTTACAACAGAGGTGGCTTCTCTCTGTCAGTACCTCTGAGCAAGGAAGATTATTACTGCGATGAGAATTTTTCCATTCAACTTTTTTATTCCAGATCTTAGCCAAAAAACTTAGTAAAACCTGCTCCCCCTCAAACTGGGTTTTAGTGCATTGCTTATTTAATATTAAGGTCTGCTTTGGAAAGAAAATACATTGCTAAATGAAGGTAGACAAATTATTCTTGGTATGTAGCTTTTTCAGAATAACCTCTGCATTTTAAAAATTATTTAAAATTAATAATTAAAATAAATTCCTGGACTTACACTCTGAAGCCAACATGGAGGACTTCAATGAGCAAGAAGGGGTTTCTATCAGCTGTGACCTCAGTGATGTTGCAACATTCCTGCTGTAAAACCCAGATGCTATCATAGGTGATAAATACATCTGAGTGGTAGGGAAAGATTAAAGTTGTCTGGGGAAGAGCAGCTTAGCCAAAATGTTGAGTAATTAAATGGGGCAACCCATGACTTTCTGCAGTGAGGTATAATGATGCATTTTCTTAGCCACCATATTGTAATCTGAGCAGCTCAGTGCTGCTGGAATTTGATCTAGTCCAAGAGCTATTGTGCAAGGAAGAGTGCTGCTGTGGTCTGCTGCCTGAAAGAGCCTGGGTTTAGCTCCAAGAAGCTGTTACTGGGCCATGTTGAAAGTACTGTTTATGTTTGAACGTGAGAACTTTAAGGTTCAGTAAAGCATTTCTGAAAAGTTTTCCCCTAGAGCCTTTCAGTTTAAAATACTGTTTTATGATCACGATTCCACTTTCTTTGAGATGAACGATAGTATTTCTGGTAATTTCATGGCCTATTGGACACCAGTCTCAAGTTAGCATGCATGTTGTCCTGCTGCAGTGCAGCTTATATCTAAGCTCTGCTGAAGGAAAATGTATAAACCCAGTGTTTTTATAAAGTACTGTTTAGGATGAAGAAATATGATGATGTTGTGTCAAATACCTAATATTTTCACACATCTGGACAAGGCTCACGAGCTACCTGGGTCTGCAGTGTACTGATTTGGAGGGAAGACTCTGCACAAATGTGTTCAGCGTTTTCATGCTGCCAAATGAGGATGGCTGGCTTTTGTCTGGGAGAAGCTTCACTGAACATTCCTACTGAGCCAGCTGGTGCTGGGGAATATCATGTGTATTTTATGATCTGTTAGGGAATACAGATGAGTCCCCACAGAGGTTTGTCTTCCTAAAAAGGGACTGAGGTAGAATCTAGGTCCCTACTTCAGAACCTGCAGATGTTTATATTTGCATTTTTTAATTTCCTCCTTTCACAAGTTTATCAGACAGGAAGCATTGGCCACTCTGTACTAGATCCATTTCTGGTGACCATCATTTCTGGAAGATATTTGTTTGATTAGCCACAGATAAAGTAGCACTGTTTCTTTTCCAGGATACAAAACTCGATAGATAACATGTGGAATAACTTTAGGGCATGGTTCCAAGGGACCTTGGCTGCATCAAGTGCAGGACATTACTGATGTGTCCTGGAATTTGATTTAGGGCAGCTTCTGGGAGAATTTACCAAATCTGATGTCTGACAGAAAACTGAGTCTGTGTAAAAGGAGTATGTACCTCATGTGCTGTTCTCCTCAGACCAGCAGTCACCTCTGCCTTCACCTGCTGCCCTTCCTGTTCCTCTTGTCCTCCTCAGTATGCAACAGTCTCTGCTTTCTTAACACAATTTATTCCTTCATGGTCACTGCCTGCACAGAACCCTGACACAGCCCTCCTGGTTGTACCTTGTCCTCAGCATCAGTGTTGGAGGAGAGATAAGGGTGTTCTGAAAAGACACGAATCTGTCTGCATCTCCTTATTCTGTTTTCCAAAGGTCTGAGTCTTTGAGCTCTTAATACCATCAGTTCCTAAGAATTCCTTTCCTTTGAATGGATTTTATTATCCAGTCCACACGTGGGAAGGTTTTTCTGGAGGCTCTTTCCTGGAACTCCTCCTGGCGACACAAGAAGCCAGTTTCACAGTTTGCTGGTTGTTTTGGATCCACTCTGATAGGCCTAATTCTTTCCATGATTGTGGAAAGAGCTTTGACAGATAACTTGGGGGACAGTGTCCCAAAGTCTTGTTTTCTGTATTATGAAGTCAATTCATCAAAGCATCATGAGTACATTTGACTGTGTCTTAAAATGAATGTGTACTTGGTGCTTTGATGGAGGAAGGCCCATGAAAACACATATTAGCTATGGTTAGACCTTGTTTGGTCCCCCATCTGTTGTGTTTATTTCCTTGGCTTGGGTGGGCATCATTTTGTTGTCTCTGCCCCTGCATTGAGGGACATTCTGCACGCACATCCATCCATCCATCCATCCATCCATCCATCCATCCATCCATCCATCCATCCATCCATCCATCCATCTATCCATCCATCCATCCATCCATCCTACGCCTCTGTAGCCACAGAAAGACATCTTGAGTATCACAGGTGCTGAGTATGAAATGATGACAGCCCCACAATATTGGGATGGGCAGCAAGATGTCAGAGGTGCAACTCCTATCAACGAGAGTATTAGTCATTAGTTTTTATTTATGAAATAATTGAGAAACTGGAAAACATGAATCTTGGCTATATGGTTGAGTAAGGAAAAAGTTAGCCTATGGTTAATACAAATGAAGCAGTATTATTACTAGCATTATTAAATATTACCAGACCCCAGTTTTTTGAACTTAAATTCTGTAAAGGAGATTCAGTGATACAGTTATTACTGCAATGATTAATTGCATACTTCTGGCTGGATCACGCCTGCAGTTATGGTCTGTGTATTCTGGAAGTTTGAATTCAACTCCATTGAGGAGAAACATTTTTTCAAAACATTTAGTTTCTTTTCAGCAACAAAGGAGAAACGCATGTTGCCTATTTTTCTACTGTATTCTACTTTTACTACTATACTGTTGTTTACTATAAACTGTTCAGCCTGCAGCTATGTTATCAGTATTAAAAAATGTACTGAATTTTACTTGCTTTCTCCTTAGCTTGTCTCTCACTCTCCCTACCCCTTCATGTCCAATAAATCTCCATCTGGTATTGCAAACAGATGGGAGGAGGGGAATGATGCTGAAACAACTCTGTTTCTTACAAATGTAATTGAACTTTCCAGTTCTGAGAAAGAACTTTCTTTAATAAAAGTTCATTTGATCTTGAAAAAGCTCAGAGATAATTAGTGATGCCTTTGTTCATCAAGGGTTTCAGTGATATAATTGATTTTTCACTGGTGTGCATAAAAACAAATATTTGAAGATGGAGCTATTCCAGGAAACTTTGAATTCATGCTGCGAAGAGTGGCAGGTGTCAGTAATAGGGCTTCAGTTGTGCTTTCCAGCTCCAGATCTTAAAATATCATTACTCTGATTCATTGTGATACAGAAGCTAGGGGAACTGAAAATGTCTTGATAAAGTCACAGGTGATACCAGCAGGGGACATAAATATTTCTGAGATCTGGACTAGCTTCTAGGCTTCCTCCCAGAAAGGTTTGTGGGTCAGCTCCCCAGCATCTCTACTCTCAGCCTTGGGGTTCAGCTGGGATTCAAGGCTTTTTAATTTGGCTCAGCTGTGTGAACTCTGATCAGTTATAATGGGAAAATTCTTGTTAAGGAGGGAGAAAGTACTTGAGATAAAGCCATTCAAAGTAAGAAAAGTAAAATTCTGTAAGTGTAATTTTGGAGATATCATAGATAGGTCAAGGATTCAAGAGGAAAAGATCTGACATGAAAATGCAATAAACCTTATTTTTAAGAAGAAAGGAAGAATTCTCTGCTTTCTTCCTTCTTAGGATAAGAACAATGATTCTGTAACCTGGAGGACCCCGCCTGTCTTAAAGAAAATCAGTATCCTGTCCTTCCCCACCTGGCAGTATTTGCTGAACAGGCAGTGATCCTAATATGTGTCTTATTTGAGATAGTGAACATACTAATACCTATTTATACCTAGCTTTGTATCTAGCTAGTGCTAGCTATGGATTCAGTACATTAGTCAATATGTAGTTATTTTTGTGCTGCTTTGTGCTATTACAGTGTAGAATGACTTTTTGCAAGAATGATGTACGAAGCTTAAAATTTGTCGAAGCGACCCAGAGAAGCAGGACTGCTGCAGCAATAGCTGAGAGTGGAATAGGTGGTCAGCCTAAGCTATCTAACTTCACTGGTTGTACTGAAGAAGGGTGCTTTGTGTGATCACTGCTTGTCTGGCAGATCTTCAGCAGAGATGATGAACTCCAAGAGAAGAAGATTAATGGCTGAAGAAGAGGTAGGGTGGTATCTTGAAGCAGTTGCTGAATTTTCTGTTCTCAACATAATCACTTTCTTACATATTTGTAATTGTCCTCCTTAAAAACTTTTACTAGATTAATGTATTCAGTTATTATTCATACATTTTCTTATTTTGGGCTAAGTACTATCTGATTCTATAATAAATTAATTTCTGAATGTGCTAAACTAAACTGGACAAGGACTGCAAAAGGTTAATCTGAACTAAATGTTTATCTGCAGACTTGCAGTGTGAAAATAGAATGTATAAATTATAACTGCTGTAGTTACAGTATTTTGTTGTAAGTTTGTAAAGGGGAACTACAAAAAGCAATTGCTTAGAAACATCTGCCATGGTATAAAACAGCCAGATGGAGATCACCACACTTATTAACCGGACCTCGGCAAGGGTATCGTGTGAAAGCTTCTCACCTGTTACTGTGCAAATTTAGTTGGCTTTGCTTCAATTTCCCTTCATCAGCCTTTAAAGTTCAGCTGAAGGTGATTTAAGCTGTGGTGTCTTTGCAGGGAAGCAGGTAAGAAATGCTCACTCAACCTGCTATTACAGATCAGGAGGTGCTAGGTAGGAGACTAGCTTTAGACAATATCCTCAATTATTTTAAATAGCTCCACAGACAGATATTTGACTGTTTCTTTTTTTTTTTTTTTTTTGTTAAGCATTGACTACAAAAGTATGTTTTAATTCTAGCTATACTTGTGTAACGTATTGTCTATACAAAGCTATCAGATATTTAATTTTTAAAAATTGGTTAAAATACCTTTTATTCATTTACAGACTTACTATGTATATTGTTTCACAACTGTTTGTGATGAAAATGTCTTCACGTGTGAGCTGTATCCATTTAATGTAATGGAGTGATTAAAGATTTGCTCATGGTAAGTAATGAGAATGAGAAGATGAATTTTACAGCTCAAATATTGGGTGATTATAATGGAGTTCAAATGTAATTTTGAGCATTCATAACTGGACCAAGAAGATGTTATTTGTCTCAGCTGGAGCAGATGGTTTGGATAGGTCACCATTTAAAAACTGAATTCGCAAAGTATTTATTAAGCCCTTGAAGAATTCAGTAATTCTTTCCACTGGTACTTCTGAAATGTCCCAGGAGAAAAATTCTGTATCCATCAAACTGCAGCTCCATGGAAAAATTAAAAGATAAAAAAATTACTTGCTGGTAACATGGTCTAATAGCTAAATGTTTTTGGTAGTCTTTTATTTTTAAAAAACATGGGAATGGAAAAGAAGTGAGAGCAAATTCTCAGCTGTAGCAGTTGAGGCTTTATAATGCAGATCTAGAATGTCAAGCCCATGCTCTAAAAAATGAGATTGTTGTCTCATAAAATGATAGTGGGGATTACCATCTCTTATTTCAAAAAAGCAAGCCATTATCTAGAATGTTCCTTTTCACCTTGTTAAAACTAATTTTTCACTAAGTGTTAAAACAATTTTTATAGTTATCCAGTGGTTCTCTAAATCCCTAATCCTGCGAATATTTTGTATGTGCTTAACCTTGGGCATATAAGGAATTGATTTTAATAGCTTGAAGACAAATGAGTTTGTAAACTCTTTTACATTTTTTTTTTTCCATGGGGATTTCAATGAAAAAATGGGAAAGACTTCAATATCAAAAATGACTTATTGAAGCAGATAAAGAATCATGGTTTCATCACACCGAGATCCTGTAAGACTCAGGTGCTGCAACGTTGGACATTTCATTCAAGGTATGCCTTAAAGACTTAGGGAAGATTTTGCAATTTTTTTATTCTCTTTGGCAGTGGTTATTCTTGAAATTTTAATTTCATGTACCTTGTTAAAGTACTGGTGTGCCTTACTCATCTCTTTATATTTATGATGTCTTACAGAGGTTAGTTACACAAGATAATTGTGCCATGTGTAAAATAAAAGTTGGAGCTCATTTTGAGGTTGGGTTATGAGTAGCAGTAAGTTAGAGGTGGATTCTCTGTGTTACATATCTTAATCACCTTGTTTTACTCTTGCGGGATTTTCTGTTTTGCTTTTTCTTTAACATACTCATAAATGTCAATCCCCTAGTTTCATATCTATATGTGTTGAATCAAGAGGGAATGGTTACCTTTCATTGCTTGAATTTATTATTGGTTGCAGTTATTTAGCTTTGGATTTACCCAGGTTTGTGGCAATAGTTCAATCTTGGAGAAAACGTGAAGAGAGGTCAGCAAGATATCAGAGAATTCCATTTAATTTGTTAGGTTTCCTGGGTATTCAATAGAAAAGTAGTGCCAGGCATCTAGATTTAATTTTGCTGCTTTGTGCCAAGAATAGGAATTTAGAACAAAATTATTAACAGCAAATTATTGTGCTGCCTTGTCCTTTTGTAGTCTTAAGACTCTAGTGATTCTCTTGAAGGTTGAGCCATAGAGGAAGAAGAGAGGCAATATGCAGGGCAATTGTCTGTATTAAAGTGGTAATTCTACCACAACTGTTGTTGGAGTGAGTGGGTAAAGAGCAATGTAAGTAACTGTACTCTTTAGAGCAGAAACTAAATAACAGTGTTAGTCATCAGTGGAGTTGCCTGTGAATCGAGAAAATAAAAGGAGTGAGGAGAGTGCCCCTTTCTATAGATTCCCTTAGCCATGCATGGCAAATGTTTTGCTTTTTATAGTCTGCACAACTTAAAAACTTGAAATTTTGAGCATGGAGACTGAAAGAAGCACAGCTGACTAGTCTGGGGATGAGGTGGAATCTGCTGCAGGCCAAGCTGGGGCAGGGGCTTAAAGTAGGGGTGAATGTGTAACTGCCTTATAGTTATTTCTCTACTTCTGGCACGGTTTGATAACAGTCACTTTCCTCAAAAGATGGATGGAAACCTTTGCTTTGCCTCCACCTGGCAATAATGAGTTGGGTTATCTGAGGCTGTTGAGCCATGTGGCTGACTTGGGTATAGAGCTGGAGAAGTGTCCCAGCACTGACTGCCTGCTGTCCCTGCACTCACAGTCCAGTGGCCTGGACTCTGCAGAAATACTCAATTTACCATTTTTCAGGGCCAAATTTATTTTAAAGCTCTGCTTCAGGGGAATGCCCTCACTTTTCCTTAACAACGCTTGAATTCAGATGCGAGTCCTTAATTTAAAATACTACTTAGACTGGAGAATAAAAGGTTTTTGAGGCTGTTTTTATTCTTCAATCTTCACTTAATTGGTCATTATGGCTTTCATTTTGTTAAGTCCTTATGTAAACTGTGCAAAGAGAATAAAAAAAAGTAATTTGAAGCTTTCAAAACAATTCTGTGTAAGGATTTTGTTGGTACCTTGAAAATACTAAATCATTTCTTCTTGCTTTCCCAATGAGCTTTTCAAAAATATGTACTCAATTTGTTCCAGTACTTCAAGTTTTTCCCTAGAGAATGTTTCCACTGATTTAAGTGGCAATTTTGCTTGAGAAGAAAAAATATGCAATTCTTTATTTTGTTACTCTTAGTGATTATAGTCATTTAAAATCTTGATCTTTTTTGTAGTTCATGTGAAAATCATTGGTTGCTACCTTCTGTAACTTGTTCAAAAACTCTTGTTCCTTGCTTGCATAAGTTTTATGACCACAATGTTGTTGTTATTCTTTGAGAGAGGTACTATTTTAATCTATCTTTACTGCTGTCTAGATTTCCAGTCTGTGGTAATAAATATATTCTGTCAATATTCCATGTGCAGTCTGATATTTCACTTTAACCTGCTTCTGACTTAATTTAAGGCTATTATTATATCATGGAAGATAAACTAGGTATATAGGTGAAGTTCTCAACTGATGAAAGCTAGCATAATTTCTGAGGCTTTCTTGATAACAGTCTTTGAAAATATCCTGCATGAAAAGGTGGTGCAGGATCACAACAAAGTGCTGTTCTGTAATGCCAGCTACATAAAACCAGTATACAAATGTTATTTGAATTACTGACTTGCCTCTTCTGAGTGTGTATAGCACATCCTGCTACTGCTGATACTGAAAATGTACTGTAGTACAACACCAAACAGCTAATAAAAAATTAAGAAGCCTAGATTTAGTTCTTTCTCTTGACTAAAGGAAATTGAACCAAAAGCTTCCTGGGAGGTGTTCTAAGAAAGTTAATTTTTCTATAAAGATGAGATTTTTTTTTTTGGGGGGGGGGGGGGAAGAGATTCATGTAGCAAAGAATCATAAATTATAGTTTAGTGATTAAGGTAGCACCTGGTAGTGAGAGACATGGGCACAGATCACTGCTCCTAAAAATTTCTCTACTTCTCTCTGAAATTCTCCACCATTAATAATTTCAGTATTTATTGGTTTTGAAATGGCATGCTATTTGAAAAATTGCAAAGCTTAATATTGGCTTAAACATAAGACAAAGAAACACTTTGAACAGAATTAAATGTTTTGAATTACCTAAAAATAATTTGTTTTTATAATCAGACTGATTCTGGAAAATAGCTTTTTTTCTTTGCTTTAACCAGTGAACCAAAAAAATCAGTTATTTTCATAACTTTGTTTTTTTATAGTATTGCTAAATTTGAAATCTTGATAATTCTCTGTTAGTATAGTGTAAATTTACAAACTCAGTTTGATAATTGTGTGTTGCTAAATAATTAGTTTTGTTAAATGTTCCTTGCTGTGCATTTCTGTTTAAATGTATTTCCCTCTGCTGTTTAGAAGAAGGCAGTCCTATTGTAGTTACTTTTCCTAGCAAAATTTCCACAATAGTACCACCTGTTAAAATAATTCTATGATATAAGGTTGGTGAACTTAGAGCATTCCTTTATATGTTATTTTTTGAGGTGGGCATGGTAATATCTGGGCCATAACTAGTATATCCTAGAGTGGATTAAAAACCAGGGAAAATCATGTTTTAATGTTTTCCTACGAAAATAGATCAAATAGATCTTAATGTCTGTGTTTCTCCTTGTAATGGCTGATGGCAAATTCAGAGCCATCACTTGTATATCAAAGTCTTGGCATTAGAATATTGCTCTTTAATTTTAGTTCAATTTCATATAAGACATTCTTTAACTACAGCTCATCTCGTATGAGGGGAGCTGTTGAGCCTTCTGATTATGTATTCCCTGTCTTTTTTACCTAAGATATCTTCATTAATGTTGAAAACTGTTAAATGTATTAATGACAGATATAATCAAATGAGATGAAGTTATTTCCAGCACTTCATTTGTTTTTCAATAGCACAGGAAAACAAAATGAAACCCTCGCAGCTGAATCTACTTCACACCAAGTACGAGATTTAGTTCTAGGTATCGTACCTCTCTTCATTTCAGTGATGTTTTCCAATGACCTTGACTTCATGGATTGTTTTTTTGATTTGTGCTTGGTGGGATCAAGCATGAATATATTACATATAAAGAAAATATATGCATATGTGTGTGTATAGGCATGTAGATGTACATAAAAAATATAAAAGCCGGAGTCAAACACAGAAATTGGAAAATCTTGGACATTGACAGAGTTGCAAGCAAAGGAAAGTATTAGACAAATCAAAGATGGCTCTGCCATTAAAACATTGGACCAGAAATTAAGAGATCATTAAAATGGAGGGTTATGCTGCTTCTTTCTAAATAATTCGGAGCTTTCTGTATTTAAGTTAAACTAGGAGAGTTTATCCTAGTGATCTCTTGGTCTGTGTATGTATCTTACCTACCATGACAGAATCTTTCCAAGGAAGAAAATCAGGCTATTCTCTGAGACCAATTGAAGTGGCACAGATCATGTCATGTGTTTAATTTGACTTACTTCTCATAACAGGGTGGCAGTATCCAAGCTGCATATCAGGAACGGTCCCTGATGTGGGCTGTGGCTGTTCCTGCACTTATGCACTGTCTGGGAAGGTATTAATTTTTGAAGGTCAAAACTCTGCCAGGGGGCATGCCAGGAGTTCAACAGTATGAGTGTTTGTGGGTGAGGGCTTAATCCTCTTCCCTGACCTGTTTTATTTATTGATATTGAAGTAGTCAGAGAGCTCTGCCAAAATTGAAGTTTCAAAGCACTGTTGTAAGATAAGTATTAATATAACTGAGAAGGCTCTGTGCTTTCATCTTAATATGATGCTGGTCTTCATTTTCTAGTCGAAGTCATTTTTCCAAGAGTTCACAGAAAAAAACAGTCTTTATAAAGAAAAATAATGATGTGTAATATATTATATTTTATTATTCATAATGATCAAATAATTATTAGTACCCATGTTATCATACAGAAGATATTAGAATTTCTTTTATTATTCATCCACTGCATTTATTATGGTATGACAATGTTATTGTGAATAATAAATATGGTGTGCATAGTCAAATTGTTGTGTTAAGATCCTTGTGGCTATGGTTTTATTTTAGCTAAGCACTTATCTTAAAAACAGGCAATATATTGTTATCATAATGTACTGATTTACTCTTGAAAACTGGGAAGAAAGCCAGCCGAAACCTCTTAATGGCTTTTAATTATATTCTTAACATTAGCGTGTCTCCTAGTTGCTTTATGCCGGTGTTAGCGTAGAACTGGGGTGTGGGTGGAATAGGAGGCGGGAAGAGAAGATACCAGTTTGGCATTTGAATGATTTGCTAAGATCTTAAATCAAAAGGATCTGAAATAGGAAAGATCTGTGGAAAGAGGAACTGATGGAACAAAAGGAAGAGCAGAAACAGAAGATCAAACTATGAAATACAAGTGGTGACAAACCTTCCATGAAGGATTTCTTCCCTTGCCCACAGCATCAAAGGTGTCAAGGAGGGGGAAATGTAGAGTGTCTAAAACTTGCATAGAATGAGACTTTTTGAAGAAGAGGGGAAAGGATGCAATTCAAGGAGTGACACAGAAATAATTGTTGAATCAATAATGAACTTGATGGAAAAATGAAGCAGTAGGAAGTTGTGAGAGACCGTAAGAGTCCACACTTAGCTTTTGTGGGGAATACTTTAGACCAGTGATGAGGTATATTTTGAGTATGGCTTCAAGGAGCCATTATATTTAGGGAAAAAAAAAAAGTTATTGCCATATGCAGTAATTCAAATATGAATCATAACCCAAAAGAGGCTAAGCACTTCCCTTACTATGTGGGGAAAAGGGAGGGACTGAGGGAGAAATGAGGATAAAGCTTCAGGAATTACTTAGGAAACCTGGCATACAGTATTTCCAATAGTCGTGTAGGATCTGTTCATTGAAATAATGGCAGGAGTGATCCACTGACAACAGGAAATGGAGATTTGGAACTTCCTTGGTCTGAGAAAGAAAATAGCTATTTGAAAACTTTCCATAGAGTCCCCACAGCTTCTGTCCTCGGTCTGTCAGAATCCAGATCTGTAAACTCTTTTTTTCTTTTTATTGTTTTTCTAATTGGAATTTCAGGTGGAAATGCCTGGCTACAGGATATGGTCTACACTGAGGGAGTTTCAGTAGACACAAACAAACACAAAGAAATGCTGATAACTGGCGAACAGTAGAATTACTCAGTACAATTTCATTTCAAAGACTTTGCAACATAATGTAGTTTAATCCATTAGGAATGCAGAGATTTTGGTTGGAGACTTTAATGCTGGCTTGAATGTCTAATATGCCATGAGTATACTATTTATATTTCAGTATGAATGACTGTGTCAAAATGTTTTTAATGAAGCAAGATGGTGGACTTTTTTTTTTAAATTATTTCCAAAGTCAGATAACAATTGTTGAAAAGATCTAGGTTTACAAAATAGGGAAGGGAATCTGGACCCAGTTTCTAATTACTTAGGGTTTGCTGTGTATAGATCTAAACTGTGTACAGCTCACTAAAGCTGTGTAGTAACTTACAGTTTGATCTGGTGTCCTTATCTTGTCATTTCAAATCTCTGTATTGAAAGTTGCACTTCTGAAATGTGAATTTATGTTACCTACTGCCTAACTTACCCTGGGAAACAGAAAAATTGTATGAACGTCTGAAAAGGAACACCACCAGTTTTCATTCACTGGTATGAGGAAAGAAATTGAAATGGTGGCAAGTCAGCTGACTGGACCATTTAAGTCATCATTCACATTTTGTCAGAGACAAAAGAAAGAAAATCTACGAGGACAGCAAGAATCGCAAGATATGTCTCTGTTGCTATGGTGGGTATGGATTTTCCAAGACATGGCAAAGTATTGCAGAGTTCTGCTGTGTAAGAGTAGAAGTAGAAAGCGTATGGACTCCAAAACTTTTCATCTACTCTAAAAAGTATCTGTGTGGAAAGGATGCATGATTTTTCTACTTGTTGCGAGCATTTTCGGTCACAGATGCTTATTTCAATGAGCAAGTGAGGTTTTTGGTGTGTATAACCTTTATCAGCCTTACAGAACCAATCCCACCCTGGGTTGTGGAACCGCTCCCATAGAAAAGAACTGACTCATTGTCAAAATGACAATGGAAAGACTTACTCATTGATTTCTGGACCCCGCAGTAATTACACTGACTTTATATTGTCCCACATGTAGTACTGAGTTATTGTACTGGGGAGTTCCACAGATCTCGGAGTTGCACCCAAGGTCCAGATAAACCAATAGCTACAGTCTTGTTAAATTCAGTGAGCTCTAGATATTTACGCTATTAAATCTCTAATAAGGTGATGACATACGGGCTAAAGCACACAGCTGCATTTCAAGGATGTGGGCTGAGTTGACACATCTTTCAATTCACTGACCAAAGAGCTGGGAAAATGCAGGATGATAGTGATGGGCTACAAGTAATCGGCCACATGCCTGAGCAAAAGGAAGCCAAGGAGTTGATTTGAGTCATAGGCACATCTCTGAGTCACAGTGCCTCCTGGGGTGATGGCTGGGATTGTGCTGAAAGTTTATGACCTTAAGAAGCGTTATTTTTCTGAAACTCATTGACCTGGTAGCTACAGAAGTTAATACTTGATATTTTCTAAGTGTCAGTTTTGCAGGGTTTCCTTTCAGTCGACAACTTCGTCTTTGTTGGGAAAAGGTGGGCACTGTGTTATATGACATGAATTTTAGGCATCAAAGGCAGATGTTTCTCTAAAAGTTTTAAATCCTAAAGGAAATATTTGTGTTTTTGAATCAGAGATGAATACTTTCCTTTGGATAGGGGATGGGAACATAACGTGGAAGTGAGATGTAATCTGATTTGTACCTAGACAGGCAAATTGTCCAGGGATTAAAAGAATCAATTGCAAAGGTCAGGAAAAAATAAGAAATGTTGAATGGTATTGATAGAAAGCTGAAGTATCTAATATTTCATGTTACTCTAACAGTGTTCTCAGTTGGTGAATTCACTCCAGCGTTTATATGTAGTTCCATTTGTTAATAAAGCTTTCTGGACGTTAGGTCCCATTCCAGAAACCAGTGCAGTGCCTCCTAAGGATGCCTGCATTGGTAGTTGTTTAGCTGTTAATGGACTTCATGGAACATATATTAGCCTAGTGATTGCCATCCCATCATTGTCCTTCTGTTATAGGAGGTGGCATCTGTGCAAAGCAAATGTCTCTATTATCATCCTTCTCCCAGAGACATTATAAAGTGGTAAAACTACACCTGTTCCACTTCCAGAATATCATTTGCAGGTGGAAGCTGAATCTGCTACTTAAAAGACTTGTTAATATCACCAAAATGTGGTGTGTGAAATCCTTATTTTTTTTGTTGTTTTCCTGCCAAGCTTTGTGAAGTTGTCCAGAAGGACGAAGGTGCTCTGATCAGATGGTTCTGGTTGGGGTCTGCAAACCTCTTTGATTTGCTGGCATCCACAGCTTGTGCATAAAATAAA
Source organism: Strix aluco (assembly GCF_031877795.1). Lineage (NCBI taxonomy): Eukaryota > Metazoa > Chordata > Aves > Strigiformes > Strigidae > Strix > Strix aluco. The sequence continues at coordinate 14,090,840 of NC_133938.1, forward strand.
ATAGTGACATTTCATGTTTGGATCAGGCAATTCTTTTTTTTTTTTTTTTTTTTCTTTCCTTTCCCAACCAAAATAGAGCCAACAAGTGCTTGTTGAGATACAACAGTAAACAACTTGGTAATTTTCCACTGTCCTTACTCATCACACAGATGCTGTCCTCCTTTTGCTTGTTAGCAAGGGCAAAGTTAATAATACGAGGAGTATACATAGGGTCTGTTACAGGCAAAAAGGAAGGAGTACTCGATGGTGTGACTGTTTCAGGCAGTGTAGCCACAGATAATCAGTCTGAGGAGCTGTCTACCCAGTAAAACCCAGTGAGGTAAAAAGACTTTGTGTACACAAAGTAGTTTCATCTAATCAGCGTGGCTTACAACGTAAGAGCAGAGATGTGGTAACCCATGTTTTGCCACGTGTCAGTATGGATTCAATACTCTCGGAGATCTTTATATTGTCTAAGAGGTGCCAGCACATGTTAATGGCTGTGGCTACATCTTCAGGGATGTGACAGTTAGATTAAGCAATTCTAAACAAGTCAGCTCTGTTTTTCTGAGTAGTGATGAAGCCAATAGAATGGTTTGAATTTTTTTATATGGTGTATGATCTATTGTGGTTTGTTCCTGTGATTTCACATGGCTTGAGCTCTATGTCATTGCCATGTGGGTTTTATGTGAATATTTTGGAACGATTGTGTGATGCCCATTTTTGCTATAATGTGTGATTGAAGAACTAGTCAGTGGCTTTTTTCCATAATTGTCATAGCATTTCATCTTGTTTCTTCCATTTTGAAATTGCTTAAACCTATGTTAATCACTTAAAGTTTCAAGCAAAGATAAGACACTCACTTGCCATCATAAAAGGTACTTAACTGAATTAAGAGGGATATGCTTTTGTGATCTGAGGTATTAGCCCAAAACCCACCTGATCCCTAGTCCTAGACTCACCATAAACACATGACAGGTAGGGACAATGCAAATTTCTACTGCTCTGACCATGGATCAACTTTGAAATAGTAAACCAAACTGTACTCTCCTGCTCCAAACAAACTGAGCTCTGTCTACTCTTGACACCGATGTGGGATTCTAGTCACAATAGGCAGGACAGACAAACACAAAGGGGTTGTTCTTCTCTTATGTATTTCTTAGTAAGAAAGAAAAAATTTCTCTGCTGACACTCATATGAGGAACTGGTCCTGAATCATTATTTCAGGTCCACATAATTATTTGCATTTTGGAAGCTTCCTTTGTAACCACAGGCTTGGGGAATTGTTTTTAATGCTGTCGCTCATGGTACAAAAGTCTCCAAGACATTGTTCCTTTTGCACACAATACCGTTCTTTGCTTCTACTGAAAATGTGTAGTTATTACTCTGATTACCCTCATTCTTAGCAAAGAATAAATGATAAGATGAATTACTCTTCCACTTCTTGAAAATATGGTCTACTCCCAAGCTTTGTTTTAAATGCATATCAATCCTCCTGCTGTATGCCCTGCCTGAATTTCTTTCTACATCGTTTTGTCTCATACCCAGTCTCTTCTGTGAACAGAAAGAATTGCTTCTTTTACTTGCTCTCTCACTGTGAATTCAATTAGTTTAGTATATTCCCTGTTCTAATACATTTTAAGTTTGAGAAAAAGGATTTTAAAAAGCAAAGTGATAAGTCTGTATTTCCCTTCATAACAGCAATACTTTTTTTGTCTTGCATTCACTTTTTTCAACCATTTTTTCATATTTAAAGTTCATTTTGCTCTGTGGGACAGGGCTATAGAACACAGTGTTACTACCAACTAAGTAGTAGGCTAGTAATATATTAGAGAGCTATTTATAAAAATAAATTAAAATTAATATAGTTAATAAAGAGAAATGATGAATTATTTACCATACAACAATATTTGAAAGTTGTCCAAAAAGGCATTTTTAAAAAAGGCTTTTTATGGTAAAAGAGTGTTATGAAAATAATAACTGCACACACATTAATATTTGTAATATATTTACATATAGAAGTTGATAACTTAATTGAAAATATTTTCTCCAAGTGAAATGATGCCATAAGTACAGAATACAGTGTGAATTAATTTTCATTAGCAAGCACCCTGTCATTTACCCAGCTGTACTCAAAGCTGTTAGAACATGCTACAGAAATGTACTCTGTCCAAAACTGATTAAAAGAATGAATCTGAGGTTGTCTTCTCCTCCTGACAATCCCACTTTTAACACAAAAAGACTGATGCCTTGTCACTTAGAAATACATCAGAAGCTAAGAAGCTTTAACCAATCAAGCTGGGACACATGCATTTTTAAGCTAGCAAATGATTTCTGTCCATCTTGTGGTTTTGTTTGCTTTCCTTGTGTTCAGTGTTATTCATGAAAACACTGTTTTAAATCATCTACTCCTGCAGAGAATTCCTGGATGCAGAATCGTGTGAATAGCCAAGAAATCTGTAATTGTTCATCCTGCATAGGCTCTGGATTTAATTCCTTTCTAAAGTCTGTCCAAATTGAAATGTTTGTCTGCGAGTTGGTACTTGTGAAGGAGAAGTCCTCATAGATTGAGAGTGGCTGGCAGTGCCGTATAATGCTGTAGACATCCTGTCAGATATACCATACTGGTCCTAGCGGTACCGGGAGCTGGGAGTCACAGGATGCTGTTAGTATGGGTCCTCCTCTGGATCCTCAGCTGTAGAATTATTCTTTTCTGCATGTAACTATTTTTGCAGGCGTCTCAGGTATATTCAGCTCGTCTGTGTCTAGTTCTCCAGCCACTGTAGTAGTCAGCACTGGTTTGCTGTACTCACTTGTGCCAAGGTAGTGCCAGAGTTTGGAGAACCAGCCCTGAGGAAGGGCTTGGTGGTGTAGTGTAGCAGCCTCCGTCAGTGGGAGAACTGGTGCACACTGATCTTAAGAGCAACCTGGATACTGTGACACAGGGGTGGAAGGTTAGCACAAAAAGAAAAGCTTTCTTCTAACAGAAGCATGTTTGGGGGGATGCCTGCTGAGTGCTGAAGGAGTCTTTTAATCAGATAGAATAATGGCTTAATCAACAACCACCAAGCATGAGAAAGAGCAAGATGTGCTGACTGGCTGGAGAGGGTGCTGCAGGGCAGCTGGCCTTCATAGCGTGGATTGCTAGAGTTGAAGATGGAATTTTTCCATTGAAGGGAAACTTACCTTACAATTTAGAGACATCTTTTTATTATTACTGCATATAGTAATGATTTGTGTGTTTAAACTGAAATAATAATGAAAAATGAAGTAGCGAATGGACAACAGTATCACAGTGTTATTTGTAACCTTTGACTGCCAGGGAATGGTAATACAGAAGATTTCCCTTTATTAGAAATTTGTCTGACTGAATTAGGAAATTTACAGAGAAGCCCCAGGTTTTTAATTAATACTTTTAATTTTAATACACTTTCTAAATGCCTTTTTCATTGCTTTCTTAGTTGCCTTTATTATCGCAATTACCGAGGAACCAGCTTCAGGCAAATTTCATAAATATCCTTGCAGCAACTTTTCATGACTACTTGGCTTTTATTTGCAGATATCTAAACAGGTGCTGCAGAACAGTCTTATAGAAGGATGTATACCTTTACTTACTGTTTCTTTCTAATACTAGCTACTCTTCCCAGATAGCACAGTCCTTGTATTATAAAGGCTGATGATACACTTGAAATTTTTGCCTGGGTTCTGTCAGCATTTGCATTGTTGCTACTGTTTTTCCACTATTCTTCTTTAAGAACATGTAACAAGGGCTAATGTTTTTTCATGACTTGATTTCACAATCAAATACTGCCAATGCTAATCTATTTAGCTTCTGTGCAGTTAAGTGACCATACACTGCCCTACTCATGTTGACTGAAAGTCAAGTGACTTTAAAGTTGGTTTGAATAAATCAAATAGAAATGTGACCTTGTATTACTTTTTTTTCTATATCTGCTACTCTATTTTGTTTGTTGAGGTTGTGTTTTAGGTGATCTGGCACCTTCAGATCTATAGTATTAAAGATAAGGAAGAATTATAACCTCCTAAAAATGCTTTCCTTCACATTACAAAGCTGTCCATCAAGGTTTTAATGTGTTACTATGTCAAAGTTATTGTCTTTTCATATTAAAACGAAGCAAAGGACAATAATTTTGAAATTACTCAGGGATTTAAAAAAAATAAAAATTAAGCTTTCTAAGCAATTTAAAGTGACATTCTATAACAACACAATATCTTACATAAAATACTAAAATTCTATGCATAAACAACTTCCAGCACCATATGCTTAAATCTATCTTACATAATCTATCATAATGTATGTTTGCAAATTACACACTGAGATATCCATCCAGACACCCTGGAAGGTATCATAGGTGCTACAGCACAAACCACTAACTAACCTAGTCAGTAGTAATTAATTTCTGAGTGGATCCATAGATCATGAGTTGAATACAGAGAGGGAATGTAGAAAGGACTGAACCTGCTTTTATGGTTTACATAACACAAATACTATTTGGTGTTGACAGATGGAATAGAGTGCTCAGGACTTGGCAATAAAGAACAAGAGCACAACAGATAAGAGAACATTGAGTGTAGAGGGCTCTGTAATGGACACACAGTGTTTAGAAGATGCACAATATAACAAACTAATTATGTTTCAGTACAAACAGTGCCTGAACAGAAGATGTGGTCTGAGCCGAGCTCTTGGTACATGTGGCTCACACAGCCCAATTTACATCACACTTTTTCAGTCAGTAATTGGTCACTCTACCATAGAGCTGTTTAGCTCTTTGATCATTTCCATGTACAGTTACTATACATATGCATTCCCAGAAACTGCATACTCTATTCAGAGATGCAGATAATGAGGTATTTTTGCATTTATTTACATGTAATTAAAAATCCAGTGGCACTCACAGTTTGAAATGTAGCTGCTTGCCACTTTTTTAATATTTTTGAAATGGAAATTCTAGATTTGTTTTCGTCAGTTAAGATAGAATTTATTGCCAAGTATAAATAGATGAAAATGAAACTGAAAATTTTAGATCAACCCAAAACATTAAATATTGTTTTGCCTCGCTGTCTTTTCTTAGGATACTTTGTCATGTTTCACATGATTGGAAAACTACTTTTCTGACCAATCATTTGTTTATCTTCACAAATCAGCATAAAAGCCTTATCTTGTCTGACCCTTGCAAATTTTTCACCAAGAAATTGCCCAATAAAGCTTCATTTGAAGATTCACCTCAGATCAGTAAGAGCTGCCAACTGTCTTTAAGTTCTTGAGGATCATCTGTCTTTTTTAATAATGTCTTATTACATTAACTTTCCTGTCTGTGCCTTTGGTTAGGTTCACTTATAAGCATGTGCAGCTGCAATTCTTTCCTTTATTATGCATTAACTTCTGTCAGGTACTGGTGTGTTTTGTATTTTTTAAATTTTTTTTCCTCTTATTTGGTATGCCATGTAAGAAATTACTCCAGAAACCAGGGAATTAAAATTGCCAAAATGTGGTTCCTCTGAATATAATTAAACAATTGAAAGAAAACACATTCTTATATGACAGTAAGGAAAAATTTCCCCAAACTGCAGGAACAGGATTTATTTTATTTTAACATGCAGAGGAAGTTCTTTTCTCAGAAAGTATAAAATTTACTTTGTGATGTTCCTAATAGATTTCCTTAAACTGAACTTGAAACTAAATGGACAATAAATTTTGAATTGTTGGTTCGAGTCACCTACTACTGTTTTTTAGGTGGCTGAAGACTACACAGAATTACTGGTTTCAATTTTTGTCTGTTACTGTGTATATAATAGAATGTGATAGAGCTCTGAAACTATAGTAACTTAATAGATAAATTTAAATTGCAGTGTCTGTAATTTTTTTCTGTGCACTGTGGTGTTTTTATACTCAAAATATGATGTAAAAACAGTCAAGAAAAAATTCAAGATGTATTAAAGAGAAGAAAAATGACACTCCAGCAAATAATATATAATCTGTCAGATTTCTTCTGAATTTTGCTAGTGGCTTGAAATGCAAGAGAATTCAGTCTTCCTTCTATTGAAAAGGGCAAAGCATAGGCACAGGTTAAACTTTTATTGCAAGATTGCCTTTAAATTCAGTTGTGAACTGTGACCATGAATTGTGGCCAGAAAGCTTCCTGGCCAGTTGTTGTCTGGTCCAAAGTATCAGGCATATTTTGGGCATATGTCTCAGTTAGGAAGCATTGAATCATTGCTGAAAGGCTGCAAAGAAATTGGCTGTGTAAATTCTTGCCTCTAGCTTGAACTGAAGGTGATGGTTGACTTTGTAGGAGCACAGAGGGCAGCTCTTGCAGAAAGAGGTCTGGATGAGAGGTCATCCATGAAGTAATTCCTTACTGCTACTCAGATGTTAGGTGTTCATCCTCTGTCTCTGTTGATCCATCCACCACATTTGAGGAGCTGAAGTTTGCCATGGATGTCTGGCTCTTTTTGGATCCTATCTTCATGGTAGGTTTCAAGGACTGACCTTAAACCTTACTACGGCTGTGTTGTACGGGTTACCAGTGTGAATGGCTAGCAGCAAGGCCCAGGCACAGTCCTCTGGTAGGATCATCTAAAGTACTTGGATTTTGAGGATAATGTTCTCTTGGAGCACTATAGAGGCTGAAGGAGATGATGAATTGGTCATTTTGAAATCGTCAAATTCTGCAGAAGGACCCTAAGCATGTTTGATTCCTTTTTTTTTTTTTTTTTTGGACTGGGGGGGAGGAGTGGTTTAGATCCTCTTCAGCCTGAGAGATAATGGATAAGAGAGCAGCAGAAATGAGAATATTCTAGAGATTTTGTGTCTGCACAGCTCCTTAATGAACTCTGAAACTGGATGATGCGGTAGCACCAATCCATTCATCCCCTTGTGAACTGGATCCCCAGGTGCGCAGAAGCCCTTGAACTGTGTTGGTCACTGCTGATCCAAGCTGCAAGCACCTGGATAGGAAAAAGGAGTTAGTGGATGGAAATGTGCAGAGGAATAGTGCTCTGCTGTGCGTAGAAAGGGAATGCTGTTAGAGTTGGTGGGAATCATTAAGGAAAATGTAGCTTATTCTTTCTTTGTATACATATTCTGTTACCATGCTTTCTAACTTGTTCCATTTCCCCCAGTTCCTTAGACAACCTTTGGAGTGCAGGGACATGGAGTGGTTGCATCTTTAGCAAAGAGATCAGAGAATTTTTCCCTCCCATCGCCCTTGATGGAAGTTCGAATGGCTTAATTTTTTGACATACTGACAAAGCTTTTCTTGCTGACATTACTCATCAGGCATTAGGGTCATAGTGGTATCCCTTGCTTTGATGCCTGACAATAGGTGAGAATTCACTGTGTGAAGCAACTGGTTGCAAGTCAGAAGGCTCTTCTGAAATTATATTCATTTGATGTGCTCTCTATGTATTGTTTTACCTTCATGTGAGACACATTGATGAAATGATGGAAGAGACTGTACAATGTAACTGTATTCTTGAGAAATCTCTATTTCTCATGTCCTTGCCTAATAGTTTGTTGCAGAAAAAATTATTTCCAACCAGTTATCTCTATATTGCCTTTAGGACCAACAGATAGGGTGACAGTTGCTTCAGGTGATAGTACATTTTGTGTGCTAACGTAATTAAATACAGACAGAAGCCATTGTTCAAACAAATCAATCCTACAACTAGGGCCCTGTACTCCCCTCTGTGGAAGAAGTTAAACAATGATGTATTCATGGGGCAAGAGAAATTAGAGATTTATTGCAGCTATCTGCCAATGCAGTCCCTTTCCAAATTGCTGCCATTTCTCCACAGGAATTTCAGAGCCCCTCCAGCTGTGATTTTTCTGGATGCCCTTTTAAAGGTCTTAACCAAGATAACCAGAATAACCCTTTGGCTCTTAGATTTTTGTAATAAATCATATGAGAATGGGGGCTATGCTGTTTAAAGTACGGAAGAAAGGGGAAAAGAAAATTAAAAGAAAAAATGTAAAAAAATTCCTGTTGTGAATCTCACAGGATTCTTTCTTTTGCTGTTGAAATTTTGGTTTTGCTCAATGGTTCTAAATAGTTGCTTGATTTCCAGGCTTCAAAGTCACAGAGAACAGTCAGTAAGATTTCTTGCATTTTCTATGTGGGGAATCATTACTTGCATATACAGCATTTCCAATGGCCTCATATTTGTGGGTTGTCAGTGTCTCTTCTGAGGATTGGATGACTTTATGTCAAATTTTTTTGAGTATCCTCCAGTCTAGAGCATATTGAGTTTTTAATGTGTGTATGTGTGATTAACTGGGATATCCGTTGACATCTTTGAATGTAATACTTACGAATTTCCATTAAACTCAGCAGGATTGAGAAGTTCTGGAAACAAATGATAAATATTCATGCAGAGCACTCCAAAAGTCAGATACCCCAAGTATGTGAACTACTGAAAGTTGGTGAGATTATTAGGTTTCAGACTTGCCAAGAACTATTAGAAATGTTGTAAAGGTTACTGTCTGGACAAGGGAATTGAGTGCACCATCAGTAAGTTTGCAGATGACACCAAGCTGGGTGGGAATGCTGATCTGCTTGAGGGTAGGAAGGCTCTACAGAGGGATCTAGACAGGCTGGATCAATGGGCCTAGGCCAACTATATGAGGTTCAACTAGGCTAAGTGCTGGGTCCTGCACTTGGGTCACAACAACCCCATGCAACTCTGCAGGCTTGGGGAAGAGTGGTTGGAAAGCTGCCTGGTGGAAAAGAACCTGGGGGTGTTGGTTGATAGCAAGCTGAATATGAGCCAGCAGTGTGTCTAGGTGGCCAAAAAGGCCGATAGCATCCTGGCTTGTATCAGAAATAGTGTGGCCAGCAGGGACAGGGAAGCGGTTGTCCCCCTGTACTTGGCATTGGTGAATCTGCACCTGGAATACTGTGTTCAATTTTGGGCCACTCACTACAAGAAAGACATTGAGGTGCTGGAGCATATCCAAAGAAGGGCAACAAAGCTGCTGAAGGGTCTGGAGCACAAGTCTTATGAGGAGCTGCTGAGGGAACTGGGGTTGTTTAGCCTGGAGAAAAGGAGGCTCAGGGGAGACCTTACTGCTCTCTACAGCTACCTTGAAAGGAGGTTGTAGAGAGGTGGGTGTTGGTATTCTCTCCCATGTAACAAGCATTAGGACAAGAGGAAATGGCCTCAAGTTGCACCAGGGGAGGATTATATTGGATAGTTGGAAAAATTCTTCACTGAAAGGGTTGTCAAGCATTGGAACAGGGTGCCCAGGGAAGTGGTTAAGTCACCATCCCTGGAGGTATTTAAAAGATATGTAGGTGTGACACTTAGGAATATAGTTTGGTGGTTGACTTGGCAGTGTGAGGTTAATGGTTGGACTTAATGATCTTAAAGGTCTTTTCTGACCTAAAGGTTTCTATGATTCAGTGATTCCTTCTGTTCTTTGCTGCCTGTGTTTTGCAGATACTTACCATGTTTTGTTAAAGACATCTCTACCCTGAAGTATATATCTCAACTGACTTGAAATCTGAAGGCTGAGAAGCTTAAATCCAACAAATACAAATTAGTAAAATGTTAAATTGGGAAAAAGTCCTGAAATCCCTTCCTGGTACAGTGTGTTGACTTTTTTTAGTAAGTAAAATGTTCTCTACACGGTTTTCTTTGTTTATGTAGGAGAGAAGCATTGCCAAAGGAAATGCAGAAGGATTTGTTTAGAGAAAAAGCAGCTCTCTACTTGCATAATCTGTGAATGACTAAATGTAGAACAGGATTATCTGGTGAAAGGTAAATGCATTGGAAATCACTGTCTGAAAACTCTGTTCCCATTAAAATACATGTGGATGACACACCTAGAAATAAAAAAAAACCCTAGAAACTGGCTTTGATATAAAAAGGGTAGTTGATAACATGACAGCATTTGGAGCTATGTTACCAACAAATCCCATACATTTTGTCCAGCTCTTGCTTTCTACTTATCTGCAAGGCTGAGCTCTCAGCTCTGCATAGTCACTGACTTCATCCAGAATCTCAAACAATGGGAAAGCCAGGAAAAATTCAGCAACTTACTGCAACTGCCAGAGTGACAGCAGCAGGAGGAAAAAACAAAGCAAAGCAAAAAAAGCTGTGCTAACAACAATGACATCTAACAACCATCTGACATAGTCTAGAGCCTGTGCTGTACTTCTCTGCCTGCCAGCATATTGATTTTAAACCCTGCATGGCACCCAGATGCTACAGTGATGGGCAATAAATAAATAACATTGTTTTGTTCACAATGAAGATGACTCAGGATGCTCAAGAGACAGGGAATGATTCATATGCAGCCTTCAGACCTCCATCAGCTGTAAGCTATTTTGCTTGCCCTCAGGAATTCAGTAAGGGGGACAGGGAAACAGATAGTTAGTGGGTTACTGCTGTGCTTGGCTACTATATGTTAATTTGCAATTGTTTCATGTTCGAGGAAGTTGTTACTTATGCCTCAGGTGGCTGCAGTGAGGATATTGTAAGAAGCTGCATGTACTAGAAAGTGTGCCTGGTGGAATGAACACTTCTACTGTTACAAGCCATGGAAGTGAGTAGCGCAAGGCAAAGCAAATGATCTGAGATCTAGCTTCTCCTCTGCTACAAGTGCCTTTCTGAAGAAACATCACCATGCTCTTTCTCAGTCCTGCACCTGATATTTGAATTACCTTTACACAATTTTTTTCCCTTTTTTTTTCCCTTCCTAGAGGGTGACAGAATGGCAATGTCCCAAGCTACATTCATTCTTTTCATTGCAAGAGATGCCCAAAGAAAAAGTGTAGCTCAGTTTGAAATCATAATTCCCATTTTATTGGTCTGTACTTCTTCATGGCCATTGAAAGGGCTCACACAAATGAATCTCTGATTAAGGCTAAACTGTGATGCATGAAGGTTTTGCTTGTGTTTGTTTCCCAAGGACTCCTCAACTGTTTTCCCTAGGCCTCTTTGTCTGTCTAGACAAAAACAAAACGCTCCCTATATAACTCACTGATAGCAGACTCAATGCCTTCAACGGGCACTTGGGCAATCTAAGATAAGAGGAACTCGAACAAAAGGACACAGAGATGCAATCTAGGGAGGATGATCTCGCTGATTTAGGAAGAAGGCACCTGGACTTTACTTCACAGCACATGCTCTGGAAAGAGCAGACACCATGAAGAGGATCACATATTTCTTCCCTCGACCACCGAAGACCCTCACTCTATTTTTACTACGCATGCTCGAACTATGTAAATGAATTCCGGGAACTCATTATCATAAGACACCCCTTTCCAGGAAATCTAATGAATATGTAAACTGATGTCCCTTGCTAGTTCAGGGGAGCCCTTATGGTGGAGAATTCCCAGGGCGACCCCAGCGCTGCTAATAAAGAATACCTGCTTAACAGTTGTAATAGATTCTGACTGCTGAGTGAATTTCTTGGTGAGTTTCACCATGAAAGAGCTCCAAGAGCTTGTTGCTCTTGTGCCTCTTTTCTGTTGTTGAAGTCTAACTCTCTAAACTTTTCAGCACATGAGAACACAAAGCTAAAGAAACCCATGAGATCTGTCACAAAATTATGCGAGAATGTTCAGCTTGGGGAATGGAGGCACAAATTTAAAAATTACTTACATGGTAGAAAAATTACATAATTGATTATTCTGAAGGCAGCTAGAATGTCCAGGTGTCCTGGTTCCTTTTCCTTACCTGGTAGGATTTCAGGGTAAGGTTCTATAAGAAAAAAAATTGTACACAGCTGTAGTACATTGTTTAAAAGCTGTTATTTTTCTCCTTTTATTACAGTTTGACAATTGTGATTAGAAGCAAATGTCTAATTTGAGAAGGACAATTCAGGAATACAATTGCTATCTGGTGCTGCCTTCTGTTCTGCACAAACCTACACAACCATGAACATCCAGCCATCCAGCTTCAGTTTTGTGCAGCATGGGATCCAGATGGATGTTTTTGCTGAGTCTGGGATTTTGTTTACAAATGCTTCCATTAAAAAAAAAAAAAAAAAAAAAAAAATTCCCCACATAAAGTTAATATAAGCCATTAAAAAATGCATTTGAATATTATATGTATTTAATACATGTCCTAAAGGTAGAGATGCTGAATTTTCCTGCTAGGTTTTAACTCCATTTTAACCTTTTCAGTTTCTTGGGTTTATTTGTCCTTTGAATATGGGTTTTGACTATGCTGTCTAAATGACACTTTTTTTTTTTCTTCCAGCTGAAATTTTTTCCATGTTTCCTAATGAAAAGAGTCTCCTTCTGCTTCACCAGTTTAATCTGTGCATTATACCAAAACAGTGCAGGAGGATTATATTTGTCAAACAAAATGAAAACATATTTAAAGGACAGATACTCTTTCCAAACACTAATTGGGGTTCTTTGCCTAGGTCTACAAGAAGAGTTTTTAACCACTGCAGAACCTCGGTAAAACTCTCTGGAAGTCGGGCAATACAGTAATGCCCTTTACTTTTTTATTGCCTTCCAGTTCAACTGTTTACCACCATCAGCCAATGTGCCTTTACGAGCTCCTTCACAGAGAGTCTCAGTGTGTACCATTAGCTCCAACTTACAGATAAAGCTACCAACGTTATTTCTTCACCCCCAATACCACCTTCAGAAAGTCTTGGCCACCAGGTTTCTGAGCAATGTAGCCAGCAGCACTGGCTTCTCTGCAAGCAGATGTGGTGCCCAGTAAGGTCCATAGATATACTGTCGCTGCCTGCAGCAAATGTTGGCTCTGCTCTCAGGTGACTTCTTCAGTGCTCTGTAGGCTCCTGGAATAAAATTTGTGATACAGAA